>NC_057812.1:449670617-449970617 GCF_018294505.1 Triticum aestivum | reverse complement strand
AAACTAAAAAAAACCGAACGAAAACCGGTGAAAACCAACGGTTTTCTAAAAGAAACCGGCGGCCGGCGGCGGAATCGACCTCGACGGCGGCGGCGAGGCTCCGGCGTCGGGCGGCGGTGGCGCGGGGCGTGGGGCGGCAGGCGGCGGCGGCGACGCGCGGCAGCGGCGCGGCGGTGGGGCTGGCTAGGGTTAGGGTCCGGTGCGGGCGGCTGTGCTAATGGGCTCGGGGTCGGCGCTATATAAATCCCGGCCGAGGAGTCCGGGCCGAAACCGGCTCTAAGTCGTTTCGCATTTTTTTAAATAATTACACGCAGAAAACCAAACAAAAGAAATACTAAACAGACTCTAAAAATCCCAAAATATATTTTTCCCGGCTTCTAAAATCAAGCCGCACGGGATGAACATTTATTTGGGACCTAAATGCAACTTTTGAAAAACGCGCATTTTCCTAAATTCAAATAAAATAGCAAATAAAACCAAAATAAAATCTTATTTGATTTTATTATTAGATCCTCAATATTTCTTTATTTTGGGAAAGTTATTTTATTCCCTCTCTCATATTTTTATAATAGAAATAATTGAAGATAAAATAAATAAAATCAAATGATCCTATTTTCAAAATTTGAGAAAACTCAAATATGAAAATAACGAAATCGCCAACTCTCTCCGAGGGTCCTTGAGTTGCGTATAATTTCTACGATCAACCAAAATGCAATAAAATATGATATGCAATTATGAGCTAATGTATAACATTCCAAATTGAAAATTTGGGATGTTACACAGCAATGTCCGGGAGACGCCCTTGGAACATGTCAGCAAACTTGGCAATCGCTGTCTTTGTGACCCGTTCATCATCAGCAAGCACCCCCATTCGACGACAGAGAAGTTGCCCAGCCAGCTTGGAGATGGGCATCTTCCTCTTTTCAGCAGCAATTCTGGGGCTCTAACACGGCAGTTGAAAGCCGGTGACTCCAGCCAGCGTCTTCCGGCGAGCAGCGAGAGGTCTTGAGGGCGTCGAGTGTGGGGAGGGGGGTGGCAGCAGCATTGGCATGCGAGGGATAAAAATTTGCGTGTCATTCTCCCTCTCTTCAACTTCATCTTCAGGCTAGAGCAAGGAAACCTCATGTACTGGTGTAATTGGCGTGTCATTCTGTTCGCACACGAACACGTCATCGTGTACCCTCGGTGTTGAGCGCGATACGTAGGATACGTCGCCGAAGGAGGCTCACTGGAAGCGCGATACGCAAGACAATCCGGCGAGCTCTTTTGAAGACCCGAAACCCCACGCGGCCAGGAGAGACCCCGTCTGGATGCACGTCAGTGATGGGCTGCCCTAGGTCGGTTCACCCGCCCCTAGGGCTTCGTAGATCGAAGCTCTCCGAAGCGAAGAACACCGATGAACGAGAAGCAGAAAACTAGGGTAGGAGATGAAAGTTTGTAAATGGGTTTTTGCGATTGTGTGTCGTTGTTCAATCGGCCGTCACCCCTTAGGTATATAAGAGGTGGCTGGATTTCCTGTGCAAGGAAAAGTCTTGGATTCACGTCCAAAACCCTAGTCAAATTCAGATTTGCTTTGTCCCAACTTTCCAAAATTGTTCAGTTTAAACTGGCTGCACCTTGCGGATATTTTTTGTGGTGGTAAACTACCTCGGATGAAAACGAGCCCAAAAGCAATCTTGACCGTTTCGACGAGGCGAACAACTTTTATGTTGAACATTTTTTGATTAGAGATCATCTTGAGGGTTGAATCGCTCGCGCAAAACAGGCTATTATTCGCGCTACCTCGCGCAAAACAAGCTATTATTCACGCTACCCATCAGACACGGTGTCTGGTGGGGCGCGCCACTTTCTGCCTCCTGACAGAGCTGCATTTTGACGGCTCTAACTTTTTGATACGAACTTGGATTGGAACAATTTTTATATCAAAATCAATCATTTCGACGAGACGAAGATAACCCATGTAGATTATTTTTCCATACGGGGCAGTCTTGGGGGCGTAATGAGCCGAATAGTGTTCTGAATACAAAATCTCAGTATTTCGAACACAACTTCGGCCTTCGAGATGAGATCGGATGGCGATGGCCCAAACTTCAAAGATGTTCATATCGACAATACTAAACTTTTTTATGTAGATCACTTCTCCTTTTGAGGCCATATTAATTAAGTTCTTGACCGTGCCAAAATCGGGTGTCAACACATCACTACAAAAAAGACACATCCGTGACATTTTAGGCTGAACGATTTTTTTTTCTGTCATACATATGACACTTCTATGATGATAATTGTGACAAAACCCGGTATCATCATAGATGTGGTGGGCTCCTACTTCTATGACAAAAAATCATGACAGAAAATGGGCTTTTCGTCCTGGGCGGGGCGGAGACGCAGCTACATGAAATTCTTTGGGCCGTCCATGAAGGAAAAAACCATGGTAGAAGCGAGGGCAAGGAAAATTTTGGGGAGTTCCCGGTTACGGTGGGAGGTCGGGGGCCGAGCGATGCGCGTTTCTCTCGTACACGTACGCGCGTGTCTGCGAGGCGTTGGCTCTAACTGAACCCGAGCGAGGCGTTGGGCTCTAACTGAACCCGAACGATTGCACTGCAGGCTACGCGTTACTGAACCCGAGCGGTCGATTGATGGCTGTTAACTGAACCCGATCGAGCGATTCCTTCGCTACTGCTGCTAACTGAAGCCGATCGATGGGATGAACAGTGAGCGTTGCGGGGGGAGGGGGGGGGGTTGGATGAACAGTGAGCGGTGGCGTTGCCTCTGGATGAACAGGACCCCGTGGTGTGGTGGAGGGCTGGATAAACAGTAGATGGTGGAGGGGTGCCCGTGGAGGGGTGGATGAACAGGACCCTGATAACCCACAAGTATAGGGGATCGCAACAACTTTCGAGGGTAGAGTATTCAACCCAAATTTATTGATTCGACACAAGGGGAGTCAAAGAATATTCTCAAGTATTAGCAGCTGAGTTGTCAATTCAACCACACCTGGAAACTTAGTATCTGCAACAATGTATTTAGTAGCAAAGTAATATGATAGTGGTGGTAGCAGCAACAAAAGTAAAGACAGCAAAAGTAATGTTTTTGGTATTTTGTAGTGATTATAACAGTAGCAACGGGAAAGTAAATAAGCGTAAACCAGTATATGGAAAACTCGTAGGCACCGGATCAGTGATGGATAATTATGCCGGATGCGGTTCATCATGTAATAGTCATAACATAGGGTGACACAGAACTAGCTCCAATTCATCAATGTAATGTAGGCATGTATTCCGTATATAGTCATACGTGCTTATGGAAAAGAACTTGCATGGCATCTTTTGTCCTACCCTCCCGTGGCAGCGGGGTCCTATTGGAAACTAAGAGATATTAAGGCCTCCTTTTAATAGAGAACCGGAACAAAGCATTAGCACATAGTGAATACATGAACTCCTCAAACTATGGTCATCACCGGGAGTGGTCCCGATTATTGTCACTTCGGGGTTGCCGGATCATAACACATAGTAGGTGACTATAGACTTGCAAGATAGGATCAAGAACTCACATATATTCATGAAAACATAATAGGTTCAGATCTGAAATCATGGCACTCGGGCCCTAGTGACAAGCATTAAGCATAGCAAAGTCATAGCAACATCAATCTCAGAACATAATGGATACTAGGGATCAAACCCTAACAAAACTAACTCGATTACATGATAAATCTCATCCAACCCATCACCGTCCAGCAAGCCTACGATGGAATTACTCACGCACGGCGGTGAGCATCATGAAATTGGTGATGGAGGATGGTTGATGATGACGACATCGACGAATCCCCCTCTCCAGAGCCCCGAACGGACTCCAGATCAGCCCTCCCGAGAGGTTTTAGGGCTTGGCGGCGGCTCCGTATCGTAAAACGCGATGATTTCTTCTCTCTTATTTTTTCTCTTCGAAAGCAAATATATAGAGTTGGAGTTGGCGTCGGAGGGTTTCCAGGGGGCCCACAAGGTAGGGGGCGCGCCCTAGGGGGGGGCGCCCCCACCCTCATGAGAAGGGTGTGGGCCCCCTGGTTTTCATCTTTGGCGAGGATTTTTATTGTTTTTTCTAAGATGTTCCATGAAGTTTCAGGTCATTTCGAGAATATTTGTTTTCTGCATATAAAACAACACCATGGTAATTCTGCTGAAAACAGCATCAGTCCGGGTTAGTTCCATTCAAATCATACAAGTTAGAGTCCAAAATAAGGGCAAAAGTGTTTGGAAAAGTAGATACGACGGAGACATATCAACTCCCCCAAGCTTAAACCCTTGCTTGTCCTGAAGCAATTCAGTTGACAAACTGAAAGAAAGAAAAACTTTTACAAACTCTTTTTGCTCTTGTTGTTGTAACTATGTCAAGCCAGCATTCAAGTTTTCAGCATAGATCATAACTAACCACATTTGCAATAATTTTCAGGTCTCATAACTACTCATATCAATAGCATAATCAACTAGCAAGTCATAATAATAAATCTCAGATGACAACACTTTCTCAAAACAATCATAATATGATATAACAAGATGGTATCTCGCTAGCCCTTTCTGATACCGCAAAACATAAATGCAGAGCACCTTTAAAGATCAAGGACTGACTAGACATTGTAATTCATGGTAAAAGAGATCCAATCATAGTCATACTCAATATAAATTAACAGTGATGAATGCAAATGACAGTTGTTCTCTCCAGCTAGTGCTTTTTAATAAGAGGGTGATGACTCAACATAAAAGTAAATGGATAGGCCCTTCGCAAAGGGAAGCAGGGATTTGTAGAGGTGCCAGAGCTCGGTTTTGAAATAGAGATAAATTGTATTTTGAGCGGCATACTTTCATTGTCAACGTAACAACTAAGAGATGGCGATATCTTCCATGCTAAACACATTATAGGCGGTTCCCAAACAAAATGATAAAGTTTATACTTTATACTCCCCCTCCACCAACAAGCATCAATCCATGGCTTGCTCGAAACAACGAGTGCCTCCAACATACATCAGGTCCCAGGGGGAGTTTTGTTTGCAATTAATTTTGATTTAGTTTGCATAAAGCATGGGACTGGGCATCCCGGTGACCAGCCATTTTCTCGTGAGTGAGGAGCGGAGTCCACTCCTCTTGAGAATAACCCGCCTAACACGGAAGATAAGGACAGCCTTTGTTGATACATGAGCTATTCGAGCATACAAAACAGAATGTTTATTTGAAGGTTTAGAGTTTGGCACATACAAATTTACTTGGAACGGCAGGTAGATACCGCATATAGGAAGGTATGGTGGACTCATCTGGAATAACTTTGGGGTTTAAGGGATTGGATGCACAAGCAGTATTCCCGCTTAGTACAAGTGAAGGCTAGCAAAAGACTGGGAAGCGACCAACTAGAGAGCGACAACAGCCATGTACATGCATTAAAATTAATAAACATTGGATGCAAGCATGAGTAGGATATAATCCACCATGAACATAAATATCGTGAAGGCTATGTTGATTTGTTTCAACTACATGCGTGAACATGTGCCAAGTCAAGTCACTTAAATCATTCAAAGGAGGATACCACCCCATCATACCACATCATAATCATCTCAATAGCATGTTGGCACACAAGGTAAACCATTATAACTCATAGCTAATCAAGCATGGCACAAGCAACTATGATCTCTAATTGTCATTGCAAACATGTTTATTCATAATAAGCTGAATCAAGAACGAGGTACTCATCATATTTACAAAAACAAAAGAGGTCGAGTTCATACCAGCTTTTCTTATCTCAGTCAGTCCATCATATATCATCATAATTGCCTTTCACTTGCACGACCGAACGGTGTGAATAATAATAAGAGTGCACATGCATTGGACTGAGCTGGAATTTGCAAGCATTCAATAAACAGGAGAAGACAAGGCAATATGGGCTCTTGGTTAAGTCAACAATAATGCATATAAGAGCCACTTCAACAATTTAATTATGGTCTTCTCCTACTGACCCCCAAAGAAAAGAAAAGAAATAAAACTATTTACATGGGAAAGCTCCCAACAAGCAAAAGAAGAACGGGAAATATTTTTGGGTTTTCTTTTTAATTATTACTACTACAGCAGAAAAATAAACTACTACTATTTTTTGGTTTTTTCTTAAGGTTTAACAAACACACAAGAAGAAAGCAGGAAAAAGAAAATAAACTAGCATGGATATTACGGTGAAAAAGTATGAGCACCGACATCTAGCAATGAGTGTGTGTGAACATAAATGTAATGTCGGTGAGAAATACGTACTCCCCCAAGCTTAGGCTTTTGGCCTAAGTTGGTCTATGGCCACGGCTGGCCTGGCGGATATCCATAATAATAGTTGTTGGGGTCGTACTGTGATGAGGAAGAATAGTTGGGATCATACTGGTGTGCAGTGGTTATCGCCTGCTGAGCTGCAGCGTGGAGTCGAGCTGCCTCCGCTCTCCTCTCGTACTCTTCTGCCTCCTCCCTGGTAATAACATATCTTCCTTTTGTCTGTGAATCAAAGAAGGCAGGAGCAGGGAGAGTAATACGGAAAACACGTCGTTTATCAAAAATTAAACGATACAAGAGAGGTGATTCAGGCCTCTCGACAAACTGGTGCGAAGCCATAGAGTCATAATCTAAATATGCAGGAGGCAACTCCATATCACCCTCACGAATGTCTATCTGAAGAAAATGAGCTAAGCGGGTTGCATAAATTCCTCCAAAAAAATCTCCATTATGTCTATTATGATGCAACCTACGAGCTACAATGGCTCCCATATGATAAGATTGGTCTCCTAACACAGCACTCCTAAGAATGCTGAGATCAGGGACACACATGTGACATGCTTCATCCTTAGCATTTATGCATCTACCGATGAAGAGAGCAAAATAATGTATAGCAGGAAAGTGAATGCTCCCTAAGGTAGCCTGCGTTATATCTCTAGATTCCCCCATAGTTATACTAGCAAGAAAGTTTCTAAATTCAGATTTAGGGGGATCCCTAACACTACCCCATGATGGAAGTTCGCAAGCAGAAGTGAAATGTTCTAGGTCCATGGTATAAGATTTGTTATAAGATCAAACATGACCGAAGGAGAATTACGCGAAGATGAATACTCAAACCTCCTCACAAATGAACTTGTGAGATCATGATACTGGGGGCATTTGTTAGCCTCAAAATCTTCAAGACCGGCATTGCACAAATATGCTGTGAATTTTCTTTAATTCTCGCATGGTCCATAAAATTTTTCGACGGCCATTCGCAAGGACGTACTGGAGCGTCTCTTGGTGGATCCTCGTCATCATCGCGCATAGCAATCCTGGGTCCTTGCTTCTTAGAGGAACCACCTTGGAACATCTTCCTAAACATATTGTTTTTCTCTGAAAAATTCTGAAATTTTTAGTAACTTCAAAATAAAAGTAAACGAAACTCAATAATATTGATAGCAACTACTCCTATGAGTGCCTAGAGCCTATATCAAGCATTAGTACTACTTGGAACCATATAAATTTGACATGCAAGCTCAAGAACATGGTCACCTATGCAGCACAAATTTGCAAAGAATAAAGCACTAGAACAAAAACTAATTGGACCAATGGAGGAGTCACATACCAAGGAACAATCTCCCCAAGCATTTTTGCGAGAGGTGCTTTGAGCAAGGAGATCGAAAATCACAGCAAAAGTGGCTGGAACTCGTGCTTGAGTTGGTTTTTCGGGTTTGTGTGAGACAGAGGAAGAAGATGGGTGCTGGGATAAGTGGAGGAGGGCCACCGTGGGCCCACGAGGCAGGGGGCACGCCTTATAGGGGGGGCGCCCACCACCCTCGTGACCAGGTGGCAGCTCCTCCCGCGGTAATTTTTGCACAGTAAATCCTCAAATATTCCCAAAAAAATCATATTAAATTGGCATGTCATTCTGAGGACTTTTATTTTCGGGATATTTTTATATTGCATGGATAAGTCAGGAAACAGACAGAAAATACTATTTTTACTTTATTTAATATAAATAACAGAAAGTAAAAGTGGGGTACAGAAGTTTGTGCTTCTAGTTTTATCCATCTCATGCTCATCAAAAAGAATCCACTAACAAGGTTGATCAAGTCTTGTTAACAAACTCATTCCGATAATCATGAAACCGGAGAAATTTCGAATAACACTAAGTTACCTCAACGGGGATATGCACATCCCCAATAATAAGAATATCATATTTCTTCTTGATAGTAGGAAGAGGAAATTCAAAGCCTCCAAATATAATCGATGTAAATTTTCCAATAGAGTTGATACTATGAACTTGAGGTTGTTTCCTCGGAAAGTGTACCGTATGCTCATTACCATTAACATGAAAAGTGACATTGCCTTTGTTGCAATCAATAACAGCCCCTGCAGTACTAAGAAAAGGTCTTCCAAGAATAATAGACATACTATCATCCTCGGGAATATCAAGAATAACAAAGTCCGTTAAAATAGTAACGTTTGCAACTACAACAGGCACATCCTCACAAATACCAACAAGTATAGCAGTTGATTTATCAGCCATTTGCAAAGATATTTCAGTAGTTGTCAGCTTATTCAAGTCAAGTCTACGATATAAAGAGAGAGGCATAACACTAACACTGGCTCCAAGATCACATAAAGCAGTTTAATATAATTTCTTTTAATGGAGCAAGGTATAGTAGGTACTCCGGGGTCTCCAAGTTTCTTTGGTATTCCACCCTTAAAAGTATAATTAGCAAGCATGGTGGAAATTTCAGCTTCCGGTATCTTTCTTTTATTAGTAATGATATCCTTCATATATTTAGCATAAGGATTTGTTTTGAGCACATCAGTTAATCTCATACGCAAAAAGATAGGCCTAATCATTTCAGCAAAGCACTCAAAATCCTCATCATCCTTTTTCTTGGATGGTTTCGGAGGAAAAGGCATGGGTTTCTGAACCCAAGGTTCCCTTTCTTTACCATGTTTCCTAGCAACAAAGTCTCTTTTATCATAACGTTGATTCTTTGATTGTGGGTTATCAAGATCAACAACAGGTTCAATTTCTACATCATTATCATTACTAGGTTGAGCATCATCATGAACATCATTATTAATATTTTCATTAGGTTCATGTTCATTACCAGATTGTGTTTCAACATCATACATAGAAATATCATTTGGATAACAGGTGGTTCAGCAATAGGTTCACTAGAAGTTTGCACAGTTCTATCATTTTTCTTCTTCTTCTTTTTAGAAGAACTAGGAACATCAATATTATTTCTTTGAGAATCTTGCTCGATTCTCTTAGGGTGGCCTTCAGGATACAAAGGTTCCTTAGTCATTCTACCAGTTCTAGTAGCCACTCTAACAGCATAATCATTTTTCTTACTATTCATTTCATCAAGCACTTCTTTTTGAGCCTTAAGTACTTGTTCTACTTGAGTGGTAACCATAGAAGCATGTTTGCTAACAAGTTTAAGTTCACCTTTAATATCAACCATATAATCACCCAAGCGTCTAATCATATAAGTATTTTCTTTTAATTGTCTACCAAAATAAGCATTGAAGTCGTCTTGCTTAAACATAAAGTTATCAAACTCATCCAAGCGCTGACTAGCAATTTTAGTAGGAGGGACTTCAGCTTTATCATATCTATAGAGAGAATTTACCTTTACTACCTGTGTCGGGATATCGGGATCAGGAGGTTCTTCAGTAAATAAAGAATTAATATCATAAGTTTCTTCAACAGGCGGTATATTAAGACCATGTATTTCTTCAATAGGAGGTAAATTCTTAATGTCTTCAGCTTTAATACCTTTTTCTTTCATAGATTTCTTTGCCTCTTGCATATCTTCGGGACTGAGAAATAAAACACTTCTCTTCTTCGGAGTTGGTTTAGGAATAGACTCAGTAATTGGAGCAGGAGATGGCTCAGGAGCTGGCTCAGGAGCTGGCTCAGGAGGTGCCCAATTATTTTCATTTGTCAACATATTATTCAATAGAATTTCAGCTTCATCCAGTGTTCTTTCCCTGAAAAGAGAACCAACACAACTATCCAGGTAATCTCTGCAAGCATCGGTTAGTCCATTATAAAAGATATCAAGTATTTCAGGTTTCTTAAGAGGATGATCAGGCAAAGCATTAAGTAACTTGAGAAGCCTCCCCCAATCTTGTGGGAGACTCTCTTCTTTGATTTGCACGAAGTTGTATATTTCCCTCAAAGCTGCTTGTTTCTTATGAGCAGGGAAATATTTAGCAGAGAAGTAATAAATCATATCCTGGGGACTACACACAACCAGGATCAAGAGAATTAAACCATATCTTAGTATCACCCTTTAATGAGAACGGAAATATTTTGAGTATATAAAGGTAACGCGATCTCTCATCATTAGTGAACAGGGTAGCTATATCATTTAACTTAGTAAGATGTGCCACAACAGTTTCAGATTCATAGCCATAAAACAGATCAGATTCAACCAAAGTAATTATATCAGGATCAACAGAGAATTCATAATCCTTATCAGGAACACATATAGGTGAAGTAGCAAAAGCAGGGTCGGGCCTCATCTTATCTCTAAGTGATTCTTTGTTCCATTTAATTAATAACCTCTTAAGCTCATATCTATCTTTGCAAGCAAAAATAGCGGCAGAAGATTCCATATCAAAAAGATAACCCTCAGGAATAACATGCATATTTTCATCATCACTATCATCATCGTATTCAGATTCAATAATTTCTTTTTCTCTAGCCCTAGCAATTTGTTCATCAAGAAATTCACTAAGGGGCACAGTAGTATCATGCATAGAAGCAGTTTCATCATAAGTACCATGCATAACAAGAGTGGCATCATCAATAACATGCGACATATCAGAACGAATAGCAGAAGCAGGTGTAGGTGTCTCTAACTTACTCATAACAGAAGGTGAATCAAGTGCAGAGCTAGATGGCAGTTCCTTACCTCCCCTCGTAGTTGAGGGATAGATCTTGGTTTTTGGATCTCTCAAGTTCTTCATAGTGTCCAGCAGATATAAATCCCAAGTGACTCAAAGAATAGAGTTATGCTCCCCGGCGACGGCGCCAGAAATTAGTCTTGATAACCCACAAGTATAGGGGATCGCAACAGCTTTCGAGGGTAGAGTATTCAACCCAAATTTATTGATTCGACACAAGGGGAGCCAAAGAATATTCTCAAGTATTAGCAGCTGAGTTGTCAATTCAACCACACCTGGAAACTTAGTATCTGCAGCAAAGTGTTTAGTAGCAAAGTAATATGATAGTGGTGGTAGCAGCAACAAAAGTAAAGATAGCAAAAGTAATGTTTTTGGTATTTTGTAGTGATTGTAACAGTAGCAGCGGGAAAGTAAATAAGCGTAAACCAGTATATGGAAAACTCGTAGGCACCAGATCAGTGATGGATAATTATGCTGGATGCGGTTCATCATGTAATAGTCATAACATAGGTTGACACAGAACTAGCTCCAATTCATCAATGTAATGTAGGCATGTATTCCGTATATAGTCATACGTGCTTATGGAAAAGAACTTGCATGACATCTTTTGTCCTACCCTCCCGTGGCAGCGGGGTCCTATTGGAAACTAAGGGATATTAAGGCCTCCTTTTAATAGAGAACCGGAACAAAGCATTAGCACATAGTGAATACATGAACTCCTCAAACTATGGTCATCACCGGGAGTGGTCCCGATTATTGTCACTCCGGGGTTGCCAGATCATAACACATAGTAGGTGACTATAAACTTGCAAGATAGGATCAAGAACTCACATATATTCATGAAAACATAATAGGTTCAGATCTGAAATCACGGCACTCGGGCCCTAGTGACAAGCATTAAGCATAGCAAAGTCATAGCAACTAGGGGTGCCGGAGCCGAAATAACCGGGACCGAAGCCGAAAGAACCGAGGACCGACCCTTCGGTTGTTCACTCGGTTAGTGAACGGTAGAAACCGAAAATACTTCGGTGAGTTTGGTGGTTGTAGCCCGCTGACCGAATTCCCGAACTAACCGAAAATACACTCTATTAATCCCAGCTAATTAAGCCCAATGGCCCATCCATGTTAATTAATGCAACAACTACCACGAAGCCTTTTTCCACCCTTTTTTTTCTCAGCCACAAACGCAGCCCAAACCTTATCCTGTTTCCTGGATATGCTCGAGGGCTCGAGGCTTCCCACATGCAAATCACACGCCGCCGCCTCCATTTTCTCAACTCACCTGCGCTGCGGACAGCTGCGCACCTGCGCTGATGGGTCCTGCACGGTGGCGGCCAGTTGCGCGGTGGTGGCCGATGGCGCCCATGGATCTCGTGCCGTGGATGATGACGTCCATCACTCTTCGGTTTTGTGCTCGTGGCCATCGTTGCTTCACGGCAGGCTTCCCGCACCCGAGTTCTGACGATGCGTCATTTCCCCTTACGATTGACTTGGTTAGTTGGTATTTCCTTGCCCAAGCTTTGGCTCACGATTTCTTCCTCCCCAAAAACATCAAGTCACTTCGGTTAGAATGGTGGACCGAACCGATTTCTTGGGGGACCGAACTCTCGGTCTTCGATTTCTCCGTAGACCGGTCGGTCAGGAAAATTTGAAAACTGAAATTCGAAAAAACCCGAGACACCAAACCGATTTGGTCGGTCTAACCGAACGCCCAGGCCTAATAGCAACATCAATCTCAGAACATAATGGATACTAGGGATCAAACCCTAACAAAACTAACTTGATTACATGATAAATCTCATCCAACCCATCACCGTCCAGCAAGCCTACGATGGAATTACTCACGCACGGCGGTGAGCATCATGAAATTGGTGATGGAGTATGGTTGATGATGACGACGGCGACGAATTCCCCTCTCTGGAGCCCCGAATGGACTCCAGATCAGCCCTCCCGAGAGGTTTTAGGGCTTGGCGCCTGCTCCATAATCGTAAAACGCGATGATTTCTTCTCTCTTATTTTTTCTCTCCGAAAGCAAATATATAGAGTTGGAGTTGGCGTCGGAGGGTTCCTAGGGGGCCCACGAGGTAGGGGGCGCCCCCACCCTCGTGAGAAGGGTGTGGGCCCCCTGGTCTTCATCTTTGGCGAGGATTTTTTATTGTTTTTTCTAAGATGTTCCGTGAAGTTTCAAGTCATTCCGAGAATATTTGTTTTCTGCACATAAAACAACACCATGGTAATTCTGCTAATAACAACGAAAGTCCGGGTTAGTTCCATTCAAATCATACAAGTTAGAGTCCAAAAGAAGGGAAAAAGTGTTTGGAAAAGTAGATAC
Source organism: Triticum aestivum (assembly GCF_018294505.1). Lineage (NCBI taxonomy): Eukaryota > Viridiplantae > Streptophyta > Magnoliopsida > Poales > Poaceae > Triticum > Triticum aestivum. The sequence continues at coordinate 449,957,357 of NC_057812.1, read as the reverse complement.
GACGGAGACGTATCAGACCCTGTGGTGTGGAGGGCTGGATGAACAGTAGACGGTGGAGGGGTGGTTGAACAGGACCCCGTCGTGTGGAGGGCTGGACGAACAGTAGACGGTGGAGGGGTGAAAGCACAAGTGCTCCCTGGGTGGTTTTGGTAATTAATGTCAACATATCTCTTGTTGGACTAACACTTTTACCTAGTATGTTTTAGATAAGTTCAACAATGGAGTGGCATGGACTAGAGGATGTGGAACCCCTTCAAGATTCTAAGGACAAAGGATTGGCTTAAGCTTCAAGATCAAGACTCTACATTTTCTATTTTAGTGATCCAAGATCACATTGAGTCTATAGGAAAAGCCAATACTATCAAGAGGGGATGAGGTGTTGCTTAATGGCTTGCTTGCTCAAAGTGCTTAGTGATATGCTCCAAAACCCTCAACTACCTTCCCACATCCACATATGACCTAAACCAAAAGTCAAACTCGGCCCCACCGATTCTTTCTATCCGGAGCCACCAAGTTCAGTTAACATAGCCACTACTAGAAACCCTAATCAGTTTGATCTCACCGATGGGATCTCGGTCTCACCGAGATGGGCTTGCAAACTCTCTGTTACCTGTTGCAATATTTTCGGTCCCACCGAGATATGCAATCGGCCCCACCGAGTTTGCTTGGCCAACTCTCTGTTTTGCTTATTACCCAAATCGGTCCCATCGAGTTTGAGTAATCGGTCAAACCAAGTTTTGGTTTTACCCTAACCCTAGCACATCGGTTCCACCGAGTTGAACTAGTCGGTCCCACCGAAAACCCTAACGGTCACTAGGTTTACTAAATCGGTCCGACCGAGTTTTTCCCTTCGGTCTTACCGAGATTGGTAAATTGAGTGTAACTGTTAGATTTTATGTGGAGGCTATATATACCCCTCCACCCACTCTTCATTCGTGGAGAGAGCCATCAGAACATACCTACACTTCCAATACACATTTTCTGAGAGAGAACCACCTACACTTGTGTTGAGGTCAAGATATTCCATTCCAACCATATGAATCTTGATCTCTAGCCTTCCCCAAGTTGCTTTCCACTCAAATCTTCTTTCCACCAAATCCAAATCCTGTGAGAGAGAGAGAGTTGAGTGTTGGGGAGACTATCATTTGAAGCACAAGAGCAAGGAGTTCATCATCAACACACCATTTGTTACCTCTTGGAGAGTGGTGTCTCCTAGATTGGCTAGGTGTCACTTGGGAGCCTCCAACAAGATTGTGGAGTTGAACCAAGGAGTCTTTAAGGGCAAGGAGATCGCCTACTTCGTGAAGATCTACCGCTAGTGAGGCAAGTCCTTCGTGGGCGACGACCATGATGGAATAGACAAGGTTGCTTCTTCGTGGACCCTTCGTGGGTGGAGCCCTCCGTGGGCACGCGCAACTGTTACCCTCCATGGGTTGAAGTCTCCATCAACGTGGATGTATGATAGCACCACCTATCAGAACCACGACAAAAACATTCGTGTCTCCAATTGCGTTTGAATACTCCAAACCCTTCTCCTTACATTCTTGCAAGTTGCATGCTTTACTTTCTGCTGCTCATATACTCATTGCATGCTTGCTTGATATGTATTGTGTTTGTTAAACTTGTTCTTAAACTCCACTTAAACTTAAGAATATTAAAAACTACAACTTTTGGCACTTAGTGTCTAATCACCCCCCTCTAGACACCTCTTCTCGATCCTTTCAATTGGTATCAGAGCTTTGGTCTCCATTGCCTTGGTTTAAACACCGTTGGAGGAAGATGGATGTGTCTACTTTGGGGAGTCTTAGACATAGAGTGCCCATTCTTGATGGAGAGTATTTTCATGAGTGGAAAAGTGAAATGCTTGAGATTTTCAATGAATATCATTTGAACAAGTACATTACTAGCCCTTGTGCACCTCATGTTGATCCTTTGCATCCTACCCTTGATGAGTCAATTGACATGATTCGCAATCTTAGAACTGTTAATCTTATCACTAGAGGCTTGCCTAGAAACTTGATTGGATGTCTGCGTACTCTTAAGTGTGCCTACACCATATGTAAATTTCTTGAGGAACTCTTTCCAAATTATTCCTTGAAAGATCTAGATGAAATCCTCCATAAGTCTATTGCCTTGATTAAGATGAGTTCCAATGATCCCAAATTTGGTGACTGCTTATTTGAGCTTACTAATCTTACGAGTGCCAAAGGAGATGTTGGAATCATTAGCAATATCATTTCTAGAGCTATTAGAATTCATAAAGATAACTATAGAAATGGTCATTTATCTAATGAATTGCCCTCTCTAGGAATTGATCAATCACAAGATGATGTTGAACATGAATACTCGGATGAGGATGATGATGGTGATAATGATAGTGACTATGATCTTGATGATGCAATGAGACACTTTGGTCTTATGGAAAATCTTCGTGGCTACATGGCTGGAGGAAAGGAATGGGTCCTTGATAGTGGATGTACTGATCATATGACCGGAGATAAAGACATGTTCCGTGAGCTTGCTGAAAATAACGGCCCTCGAAAGTATGTCACTTTTGGTGATAATTCAAAGGGTAAGGTGGTTGGCCTTGGTAAGGTGGCCATCTCACATGATAGCTCCATACAAAATGTCATGCTTGTTGAATCTCTTGGCTACAACTTACTTTCAGTATCTAGACTTGCTGATTTCGGTTTCAATGTCCTATTTACTGAAGTAGACTGCCAAGTGTTTCGTAGAGATAATCATAAAATGGTCTTTACCGGTATACGTAGAGGAGATCTTTACATTGTTGATTTCACTAAAAAGGCTCAACCTAAAACTTGCTTAATTGCCAAATCTTCTAAAGGCTGGTTGTGGCATAGAAGACTAGGTCATGTTGGTATGCGAAATCTTGATAAGCTTATTAAATGTGATCATATCCTTGGAATAAAAGATGTCACATTTGACAAGGATAGACTTTGTAGTGCTTGTCAAGCAGGGAAACAAGTTGGAGGAAGTCACCGCGCGAAGAACATCATGACCACAAGAAGACCACTCAAGCTACTTCACATGGATCTCTTTGGTCCAAATGCCTACAAGAGTCTCGGTGGTAACTCATTTGGTCTAGTCATAGTTGATGATTTTTCAAGATTTACGTGGGTGTTCTTTCTTGATGACAAATCACAGGTCCAAAAGATCTTCAAAAACTTCGCTAGGAAGGCCCAAAATCAGTTTGACGTGAAGATCAAGAAGGTTCGGAGTGACAACGGAACGGAGTTCAAGAACACAAATGTGGACACCTTTCTTGACGAAGAAGGGATTTCACACGAGTTCTCGGCTACGTACACACCTCAACAAAATGGAGTTGTTGAAAGGAAGAACCGGACTCTTATCGAGATGGCAAGAACGATGCTTGATGAGTACAAAACGCCAAAGCACTTTTGGGCGGAAGCGGTTGAGACAGCTTGTCATGCAACAAATCGCTTGTATCTTCACAAGCTACTCGGCAAGACGACATACGAGCTCCTCACCGGTAACAAACCCCAAGTTGGATACTTTCGAGTATTCGACTCAAAGTGCTACATTCTTGATAAGCATTGTCGTTCTAAATTTGCTCCTAAATCTCATGAAGGTTTCCTACTTGGTTATGGCTCAAACTCTCACACTTACCATGTCTACAACAATTTCACCCAAAAGGTTGAAGAAACGGTAGATGTGAAGTTTGATGAATCTAACGGCTCGCAAGTAGAGAAATTGCCAATTGATGTAGGAGACAAAGACCCTTAGGAAGCAATTCAAGACTTGTCCATTGGCAAGATTCGTCCAAAGGAAGTGAAGGAGAGTACCTCGTCCGTCCAAGTGGAAGCTTCTATCTCACGACAAGGTGAACCAAGAGTTGATACGGAAGCATCCACAAGTGGGACACGCCAAGATGAAGAAAACGAGGGAGCGCACCAAGATGAACATCAACAACGTCCTTCTCCACCACGACAAGAGAACGACAATGTCAAAAATGTAGAAGGCCAAGAAGAATAACAAGATGAAGAGGATGTTCCACCCCGACCCAAGCAAAAGCTTTCATGAGTTCAAGCAAGAATTGCCAAAGATCATCCCGTCGAGCAAATCTACAATGATATCCAAACCGGGAGAATCACTCGCTCTAAAACTCGTTTAGCTAACTTTTTTGAACATTACTCATTCATCTCTAGCATTGAATGGTTGAACCTATGAAGGTTGAGGAAGCATTGGAGGATCCGGATTGGATAAACGCTATGCATGAAGAGCTACACAACTTTGAGAGAAATCAAGTGTGGACTTTGGTCGAGAAGCCCGACAACAACCACAACATCATTGGTACCAAATGGGTGTTTCACAACAAGCAAGATGAAGATGGACAAGTGGTTCGCAACAAAGCACGTCTCGTTGCCCAAGGCTACACACAAGTTGAAGGTATGGACTATGGTGAGACATATGCTCCCGTTGCTAGACTTGAGTCCATTCGCATCTTACTTGCTTATGCTAATCACCATGATATCACCTTATGCCAAATGGACATTAAAAGTGCTTTTCTAAGTGGCAAAATCGAAGAGCAAGTTTATGTTAAGCAACCTCCCGGCTTCGTCAATCCTAAGAAACCTAATCATGTTTACAAACTTCACAAAGCCCTTTATGGTCTTAAACAAGCTCCTAGAGCATGGTATAAATGCTTGACCAAGTTCCTTATTGAAAAAGGCTTTGAAATTGGTAAAATTGATTCTACTCTTTTTACTAAAAGGGTTAATGGAGAAATATTTGTGTGCCAAATTTATGTTGATGATATCATATTTGGTTCAACTAACCCTCATTTTAGTGAGAAGTTTGGAAAGCTAATGTCGGAGAAGTTTGAGATGTCTATGATGAGTGAACTCAAATTCTTTCTTGGTTTGCAAATCAAGCAAACTAAGGAAGGTACCTTTGTCTCTCAAACGAAGTACACCAGTGACTTATTCAAGAAGTTCAATATGCAAGAATGCAAAGGTATGACTACACCCATGCCTACTACTGGACATCTTGATTTGACAAAAGATGGTGAACCGGTTAATCAAAAGGTTTATCGCTCTATGATTGGTTCATTGTTATATCTATGTGCCTCTTGTTCCGATATTATGCTAAGTGTGTGCATGTGTGGACGATATCAAGCTGCTCCTAAAGAATGTCATCTTAAGGCTGTGAAAAGGATAGTGAGATACCTAATCCATACACCAAATTTTGGCATTTGGTATCCTAAGAGGTCCTCTTTTGATCTTGTTGGCTACTCCGATTCAGACTATGCCAGAGACAAGGTTGATAGAAAATCCACTTCGGGTACTTGTCAATTCCTTGGTAGATCTCTTGTGTCTTGGTCTTCCAAGAAACAAAACTCGGTATCCTTATCCACCGCCGAAGCGGAATACATTGCCGCTGGTTCATGTTGCGCTCAATTACTTTGGATGACCCAAACTCTTAAAGATTATGGGATATATGTGAAACATGTTCCATTGCTATGTGACAATGAAAGTGCTATTAAGATTGCTCACAATCCCGTGCAACATTCTCGAACTAAGCATATTGAAGTTTGTCATCATTTCATTCGAGATCATGTTGCAAAAGGGGACATTAACCTTAAGCATGTTCGCACCGATAAGCCATTGGCGGATATATTCACTAAACCACTTGATGAGAAAGTGTTTTGCAGGTTGAGAGGTGAATTGAACATCATTGATGCTTCAAACTTGGAGTAGGAACTCCATTTGATACATGCGGGGCATGAGCCTATGACTAATCCTCGATATTTCTCTTATGATGCTATTCATATGTCTTGGATATATTTGTACCTTGCATGTTACCTAACTCGTGTAGGTACTTGGTTGAATCTAAATCTATGAGATTGCAACTCACTCACATCTTGAGCAATCTCTACATCACCAAGTCTCTACACAATGGTGGTTGAAGACAAGGAAGCACGAAACCATTCAAACATATCCTTTGGCAAATTCCATGATGAGTCTCATGATTGTCATTTTGGATACACAAGTGCTCTTCCTTGCAAAGCTAACCCATGTAGGTAGATGAACTCAAACTCCAAGTGGTGCTCCCAACCCTTGATGAACTACATCAACCTTGAGCAACCCACACAAGTTCAACTACATGAACAAGATCAACACCACCAGCCAAGGTATGTTATTCCATCTTAGAGAAGCTTTATTCCAAGTCATGAGTCAAAGCAACTCGACAAGATGTGAATACATCAAAAGGCTTAAACGAAAAAAGGTAATCCCATTTTGAGCTTAAACGATGAGTATGACCTATGATCAAGTGCTCTCACTTGACTCCTATGTCAATATACTCTATCATAGGTGACTTTGTCACCGACCATTTCTAGATGAAGTTCTCTAGTGTTTCTCCGTGCTTTTGCATTTGCATGTTTGTTTCCCCTTTCAAAAAAAATTCATCTAGAACTTTTAGTTTCTTTTCTTTCCTTTTTGTTCTGCATTTTCTGCATCCAATTCATTGCAAATCTTTCAGTTAATTCCTTGCATATCCTTGTGAGATCTTACTTGTCTAGTGAACTGAGGTGACAAGTGGTTTCACTCTTACGAACTCGGTCACACCGGTTTGTTCTCTTCGGCCCAACCGAAATCTTTCGGTGCAACCGAAGCCCACAACTCGGAGTCACCGATTCCATCACAGGAAAACCAACTTGCCACTTATTCCTGATTTTTGTTTGCTCCAGCTCCACTCAATGATTCTTGTCCTCTACCAACATCATATTAGACATGCTGCTTTGCTCTGTGACTCGAGGACCAACCCATTTGTATCACATGTCCAGAAGAGCCCTTCTTGGAAATTGATGCCAAAGGGGGAGAGAGGGATCACATCAAAGCTTAATCCTTCCTATAGGGGGAGAAAGAGAGAATACTCAGGGGGAGAGAGTTTTTCAACTAGGAGAAAGTAATATCATCAAAGACCCCAGATGCTTGGTGTTCAAGAGGAGAAATGTCACATGTCTTTAAGAGGGGAAATACATGTTTGGTTGCTTGCTTTAGCTCAAGCTCTGTTGTTTCCTTTTTTTGTTGCTCTAATTTTCTGTTCCTTATCTTCTCCCAATATCCCATGCAGATTCAGGGGGAGCAAGACATCTAAGGGAAGGAAATTTCTGATTTTGTTGCATATCTTTACCTTTGGGGACATGTCTATATCCAATGTGGTACTTAGTACTCACTCTACATGTCATCCCAGTCTTGGTTCTCTTGTGGTTTCTCTTGTTTTGCTCCGGTCAGTAGGTGTATCTGTGTTATTTAACCTTGTTTGCGCAGGTTCATCCCATCCTAAGCCAACTCAAGACCACAAGGTAAGTATATGCATCTCAGTCATGTGAATGAGAAATCCTTGCTGATGTACATACTGTTTGCAAGAAGGACTCATGAGCATGAAGGTACATTTCTCACATTCACATCATTTGCTCTGATGCATATAGCCAAGATACATGTAACACATTGCTTACTTTGTCATGTTTACGCATTCACATGCTCTTATATTCAATATTCACATGATTGCATACATGTAGGGGGAGCCTATGCATGTTACATGTCTTTCCAAAGCTTTACTTGCTATATTCTATATCTTTATCTAAAGCTTTGATGTATGTTGTCATCAATTACCAAAAAGGGGGACATTGAAAGCACAAGTGCTCCCTGGGTGGTTTTGGTAATTAATGTCAACATATCTCTTGTTGGACTAACACTTTTACCTAGTATGTTTGAGATAAGTTCAACAATGGAGTGGCATGGACTAGAGGATGTGGAACCCCTTCAAGATGCTAAGGACAAAGGATTGGCTCAAGCTTCAAGATCAAGACTCTACATTTTCTATTTTAGTGATCCAAGATCACATTGAGTCTATAGGAAAAGCCAATACTATCAAGAGGGGATGAGGTGTTGCTTAATGACTTGCTTGCTCAAAGTGCTTAGTGATATGCTCCAAAACCCTCAACTACCTTCCCACATCCACATATGACCTAAACCAAAAGTCAAACTCGGCCCCACCGATTCTTTCTATCCGAAGCCACCGAGTTCAGTTAACATAGCCACTGCCAGAAACCCTAATCAGTTTGGTCTCACTGATGGGATCTCGGTCTCACCGAGATGGGCTTGCAAACTCTCTGTTACCTGTTGCAATATTTTCGGTCCCACCGAGATATGCAATCGGCCCCACCGAGTTTGCTTGGCCAACTCTCTGTTTCGCTTATTACCCAAATCGGTCCCATCGAGTTTGAGTAATCGGTCAAACCGAGTTTTAGTTTTACCCTAACCCTAGCACATCGGTTCCACCGAGTTGAACTAGTCGGTCCCACCGAAAACCCTAACGGTCACTAGGTTTACTAAATCGGTTTGACCGAGTTTTTCCCTTCGGTCTTACCGAGATTGGTAAATTGAGTGTAACGGTTAGATTTTGTGTGGAGGCTATATATACCCCTCCACCCACTCTTCATTCGTGGAGAGAGCCATCAGAACATACCTACACTTCCAATACACATTTTCTGAGAGAGAACCACCTACACTTGTGTTGAGGTCAAGATATTCCATTCCAACCATATGAATCTTGATCTCTAGCCTTCCCCAAGTTGCTTTCCACTCAAATCTTCTTTCCACCAAATCCAAATCCTGTGAGAGAGAGTTGAGTGTTGGGGAGACTATCATTTGAAGCACAAGAGCAAGGAGTTCATCATCAACACACCATTTGTTACCTATTGGAGAGTGGTGTCTCCTAGATTGGCTAGGTGTCACTTGGGAGCCTCCAACAAGATTGTGGAGTTGAACCAAGGAGTCTGTAAGGGCAAGGAGATCGCCTACTTCGTGAAGATCTACCGGTAGTGAGGCAAGTCCTTCATGGGCGACGGCCATGATGGAATAGACAAGGTTGCTTCTTCGTGGACCCTTCGTGGGTGGAGCCCTCCGTGGACTCACGCAACCGTTACCCTCCGTGGGTTGAAGTCTCCATCAACGTGGATGTACGATAGCACCACCTATCGGAACCATGACAAAAACATCCGTGTCTCCAATTGCGTTTGAATACTCCAAACCCTTCTCCTTACATTCTTGCAAGTTGCATGCTTTACTTTCCGTTGCTCATATACTCATTGCATGCTTGCTTGATATGTATTGTGTTTGTTAAACTTGTTCTTAAACTCCACTTAAACTTAAGAATATTAAAAACTGCAACTTTTGGCACTTGGTGTCTAATCACCCCCCCCTCTAGACACCTCTTCTCAATCCTTTCAAGGGGTGCCCGTGGAGGGGTGGTTGAACATGACCCCATGGTGTGGAGGGCTGGATGAACAGTGGAAGGTGGAGGGGTTGTTGAACAGTAGCCGATGGAGTAGCGCGCGGTGGAGGCTGGATGAACAGGATCCCATGGATGAGCAGTCGCAGGTGGAGGCTGGAGGAGGTCGACGGTGGATGAACAGTAGCTCGTGGAGGCTGGAGGGGGTCGACGGTGGAGATGAACAGTATCCCGTGGAGTCCCGTTTTGCGGTACGCCACACCTCTCTTGATGAACAGGACCCCCGTTTCGACCGTAGCGCTCCAACACAAGTCCGTTTCGTCCATTTTGTGGTACCCCACACCCCTCCTGATCAACAGGACCCCCGTTTCGACCGTAGGAGGTCCGTTTCCTCCGTTTTGCGGTACGCCAGACCCCTCCCGATGAACAGGATCCCGTTTTGAACGTGGCCGGTCGAACACAAGGCTGTTTCCTCTATTTTGCGGTACGCCATGCCTCGTTTCCATCGCCTGTTCCGTCCAAGCCCTCCCGATGAACACGACACATTCCGTTGCCTCCCCATGAACACGACGCATTCCGTTGCCTCCCCATGAACACGATGTATTCCCTTGCCTCCCCATGAACACGACGACGACGCTGTTTCTCCGCTCCGACCAAGCCATGTACACGAGCCCTGGCCGTACGTATGCGCGAGTAGGCATTCGAGACCCCGCCCGTATGTACACATACGTGGCCGTATTTTCTTTCTTGCACCCTGGCCGCTGTACATACGTGTAAATGCTACGTGCGCGCCTCTACTACGACACGTGCACGCCTCTACTACGACATGTGCGCGCCTCTACATCGACCAATATGTACATACATGTTCCCGACCAGAATGACAACGCTACGTACGCTTCGACCAGGTGGGTCCCGACTGTCAGGCACTTCCTTGCCTGCAAAGATGTAGCTGGTGGGTCCCAGCAGTCAGGGGGCGAATCGTTTTTTTTGCCCGTACGCACTTCCTTGCATGCGAAGATGTAGCTGGTGGGTCCCAACAGTCAGGGGGAAATGTTTTTTTCGCGAAATATGGTGGCCCGTCCGGTGGGTCCCAGCTGTCAGCCTCTCCACGTACAGTCCATGTCCGATGGAAGCCATTCCTTGACCACGTTGACCACGCCGCGCCGAGAGCACCAGGGCGGTGGACGACGGCGAGGCCTAGGAAGGGGACGACGCGGAGCTGGGGAAGACGCGGCAGTGGATGCCCACGCGTAGAGGAGTACGAGGGTTTACTGGTTCGCTGCGGTGTGCGGCTGCCGTTGCCGTAGAACAACAGGGTGTGTGTGTGAGTAGAGGGATGGCCAGGCCAGCGGTGGGAGTAGTAGTGGGCAGTGAGGCCTCCGCTGCATCGCAGCCGGCCACGGGAGGCAGGAGCACGAGGCACGACCGACGCTGGTTTGGGCGGCTGGAGCAAGAAGACCAGAGATTGAAGAAGCACTACGGCCGTTGGATGGACACCGTACGGTCACTGGAGCTAGAATCGTGCATATTGACTAAGTTGACAAAGCCCTCCGTCCCTGTCAACTTAGTAGGCCCACAAGTCAGCCTGCCACTATACTAGGTCCCAGCTAACAGGGGGAGTATTCATTTTTTTGTGCATAATAAGGAGGCACTTCCTTGTCTGCGAAGATATAGCTGGTGGGTCCGAGCTGTCAGCGCCGGTAATGTTTTTTTCGTGAAATACAGAGGCCCTTTCGGTGGGTCCATGATGTCAGGTGGAGTAATCATTATTTTGCGCGTAATAAGGAGGCATTTCCTTGCGTGTGGCCGTGGACCCAGCTGTCGGCCTCTCCACGTAAAGTCCACTTCAGATGCATGTCGGTCGTTGACCATGTTGACCAGGCCGCGCCGAGACCACCAGGGCGGTGGACGATGGCGAGGCCTAGGAAGGGAACGACACAGAGGCAGGGAAGACTCGGCAGTTGTTTCCCACATGGAGGGGAGTATGACTATACGAGGGTTTACTGGTCCGTCGCTAGAGAATAACAACAGGTGTGGGTGAGTAGAGGGATGGCCAGGCCAGCGATGGAGTACGGTGGCGCGGTGAGGCGTGCGCTGCAGCAGAGCCGGCCGCGGGGAGGAGGGAGCAGGCAGTCCCGCTGGCGCCTGTTTGAGCGCCTGGAGCAGGAAGAGCAGAGATTGAAGAAGCACGACGGCCCTTGGATGGCCATCCAACAGTCACTGCTTGTGCGTCAACCTTTTTTTTTAGGAAAGCCTCAAATCTGTGGAAAACAGCATACAACCCATTTGCTAATTCTTAAGGTTTTTTTGGAGCCCATATTCTTTTTGTTAGCATTACAACCCATATTGTGGCCACGGTTAAAAAATATACGAAATTTTGCATATTTCGGTGAGGTCCGAACTGTTTTTAATCCCAAAATTTTGACTCACATTCAAACTGATTTAAAAAATAAATGTATATCAATATAAAACCGAACAAATTCTCCATGCATAAAAATTAATGTAATTTAAAATCTCGAAATGAAAAAAAGATATTTGAAACTAATTGCCGGTTTGATGTGTTTTAAAAATGTACAACCCATTTCTCATTACTGATGGGCCATTTTATCGGCCAGCCGAATGAAAGCTCTCCTCATCTTGAAAGATTTGCAGCCCAACAGGCCTGACAAAGCGACTTACTTGGCAAATCACAAAAAAACTAGGTTGTGCCCGTGGACCCAGCTGTCAGTCCATTTGTTTTTTAGTCCGTTTGGTGGGCTGGGTGAAAGAATGATGTAGCATCTATGCAGCCCATTTAAATCCCATTTGCATTTTTCTCGAAAGCCGCGAACTTGCTGGGCTGGGTGAAAATATCATGTTGGGCTAGACGGAGAAATGTTATAAAAACATAAACACATGATTGCACGTCAGTAAAATCTTTGCAAGCTTATGTACGCAATCACTAGGAGTTAACTTGCCAAGTTATATATAAACAATTATTATTATTATTTTGTAAGAACTTTCAACTTACAAAATAAAATATCATTTTAATTTGATGAGTTAATAGTACGTGGGGTATTATTATTTTTTAGGCTAGACGTGGGACAGTTGAGTTGGTTCTAGGGGAAAGTACTGGGAGAAAACTCAGTTTACATCGAAAAAGAAAGTGGGAGAAAATTCAGAGACCTGCTGGGTCCACCTGAGGAGGGGAATATGTTGGGAGGAAGGAGATTCAAAGCACGGCAGCCGAGTGAACTAGTTTTTTTTACGGACAAGTGAACTAGTTTACATACATAAGCAAATTGCCACTAAAAAGGCAATCAGGTTAATGGGTTCTTAAAAGAAATATTTCAGACAAAACAGATAATTACGACACATACGCTAATGCATGAAACACTCACATGATAAAGGTGCTTATAAACAGATAAAGTACAACATCTAGACCTTCCTGGCACGCTTGATCATGACGCTGCGGATGTCCGTGTACTCGTCGGTTACGGGAAGCAAACACGCCCTCATGTCCAAGATCTGCATGTACATGTCGTAGCATGCGTATGCGCCCTTGGCCGCGTAGGTTATGTAGGCTAGATTCAGAGGTACCTCCCACGTGTTCAGGTCGTCTTCTTTCATGTTGGCGTATAAGGGGTCGATGATGGTCTCAGCGAGGTCAACCACGGAGTCCTTCTCCTTCACGTTGCTGATGATCTTGTATTGCTTCTGGATGTCGACAAGCTTGTTGCACTAGATGGCCGAATCGTCGCATTCTTCCTTCTCTCCACCGTAGCGAAGGTGCAGTCGGTGCTGCCGATGAAATGGGCGAATGCTCCAGAACCTGGTGCAGCCATAGGACTGAGGCGAGGTAGAGCTTCACCGAGTCTGTATCGTTGGTGCACATCACATTCAACTTGGTGCAGCCATAGGACTGAACGACAAACTCAAAGGGGAACTCCTTGCTGAAGTCCATATCCAGCAGGCTCACCCCTCGGATCGCCATTGGAGTCTCTTCGAGTGAACGAGTGTGTAGGCGGCGGCAACAGTTCGTTTTTCAGCTCTTGGGGAACTGGATTCAACAGTAAGCTGAGTGTGTACAGGCGACAACAGTTACTACCCCTCCCTCGTCCGTTGCACGTCCGATAGAAGATGCACCCTCGGTCATACGTTGGTTCACGAGCGGGTCTGTATTGGTACTGTAATAACAGGAGTTAGTGGTCACTTTACTTAAATTTAATTAGCTTTAATAGAAATTTGTACTTAAAACAAGCAATGCATTTGCCTGTTCTATCAGTGCCACAGGATCAACATGCACAACAATTAGAATTATTATTCTCAGGACGCACACGATCATCACATTTGTCGCACTTTCACAAAAGATAATACTACCGAGTTTGAACTGTTTGTTATGGTTGTTGTCCTCTGCATCATCATGGCGTGTTTCCCAGCTTGCAAGATTCAGAACCAAGAAATAAGATCCAAATAATAAGTACAACAAAGATGCCTACACATCTCATTGATTCCCAGCTTGCAAGATTCAGAACCAACAAATAAGATCCAAATAATAAGTACAACAAATATGCCTACACATCTCACTGATTCCCAGCTTGCAAGATTCAGAACCAACCCATTAGAGCCTTTTGATAAAGTGAATATCGGGATTAAATCCATCTTGGCTAGCCATGTCATACAATCGAAGAACTTGGCGAATGCTCTTGACCGTCACAACATCTGTAGTTGAGTATTCCTGTTTGCACAGCATGTTTGCACAGCACAAACAAGGAGATAGGAGAGCATGATTTTGCTTTAATAGCGGCCTCCTTGAACTCAACCTCCAGCTCTACTTGGATGAGGTCTGCCTAGAGTTCCATGATTCAATTCATGCACCTTTTTCTGTAGTTCACCTGAAATGAAGCAAAGATTGCATCATTCAGCTAGCAAGAAGTACTTGCTCTTGTGAGTTGGCAGGTTCTTCTTTAGTAGTTGCACTAAAATTGAGGAACATTAAGGTTGGCTGTCTGGCTCATGTAAGGTGCAACTATAATTTTCTTATCCTTTTGTGCAGTTCCACTGAAATAAAGTGCCATTGTGGTGACAGTGATGGCTTCATCTTGCAAAGGCTAATAAAATGTTGCACAAGATTACCAGCAGAACTTGACGGAGATTTTGGAAACTCCAATCACCATTTTGTGCAGTTCCACCAAAATTTAGAGATGTTGCCCACGTGACATTTTAGTTGAACTGCACAAGACACTCATTCCAAAAAAAGTGTTTTCTACAGTTCACCAAAAGGTCACAATAGCAACAAGGTGAAATGGATATCCCTATCTGCACAAAAAGATAGAAAGTAAATAGTTGCTGGTCAATAAGAATATACGAAACATATACAAAATGAAAAGAAGCATCTTAATTATGTTCATGGCAATCATGCAAGGACAATAGAAATTTTAAAACGTCAGCGATGCTTCATGTTACCAGAAGCATTACGATCAACAATGAGATTCCTCAAATATGGGATTATTTTAATGGTGGCATTGCTTGTTTACCAGACACAGTAAATCAACAATAGCTAAAGAGTTGGTTTAAGGGCATGGGACCGTGGGGACACCAGGACACTCAGCAGCATAAAAGAGCAACTTACTTATCATACTGGGGAAAACAATAGGAGTGCCATTGTACTATGTGAGGGCAGCAAATCTAATCATGGAGACCTTTTACTATGTGAGGGCAGGAAATCTAATCCTGGAGACCTTTCACTATGTGAGGGCAGCAAATCTAATCCTGAGACCTTTTACTATGTGAGGGCAGCAAATCTAATCCTGGAGACCTTTTACTATGTGATGGCAGCAAATCTAATCCTGGACATACTCTGTTGACTTGTCCACCAGCCGCCACTTTCTATCCTTTTTTCAATCAATAATAGATCTGTTCCTTATCCAGTTTGTACTATGTTTTCCCATTATTTCCCTTTTCAACCAAGAGACCGGTTGGGTATCTGGTCTCTACTACTTTCACCATATTATTTCCTCTTTGAATCAAGTCCTAGATTCATGCTACAACTTTCCCCCCTTTCTTCGTTGTTTGAACAAAGCCCTAGATTCAAATGCATGAAGTAGCTTTACCTCTAATAATACTAAAAATTTAGGTGGCTTTGGAAGAGCTGACGGGAGTAGAAAAGATGCACATGCAGACACGTGGGGAGCTGGGGCAGTAGAGCAAGGCCGCTTTCGAAGAACTTATACCTGAGGGTCGCCGGGATGTCGGCGGCGGCAGTTCGGATCTGCGGACAATATGGCAGGGAGGAAGAAGGGTAGGAGGACCTCCCGAGCCGGCCATGCGTCAGAGAGAACGGCACGGGCAGAGGATCGGGCCCCTCCAGCAGCTATGGGTTTCCTCCCTCGGCGACGATGATCGCGTGAACAATGCACCTTTTAGTCCTCTACACACACCGTCCGAAGGGATACGACCGGATCTGTGACCAGCGGTGAGCAGAGAGAAAATGTCGCTACCGCTGTCTTGTTTATATCTGGAGAGGATGAGAGAATGAAGAGAGCAACTCTAGTAAAGCAAGCACTCAGGCCCCTGCATCCATATACAGTGGAGTGATTATATTTTTTCTCTCCACAACAAGCGTTTCAATTTGTGTACGTGGCATTAAAGAAAAGAAACTCTCTATTTAAGGTGACTACTGTATGACTCCTACTTACTACTAGTAGTACTACAGTATTGTTCACTTGTGCTCCCCGCCCTCCATTCATTGAAGAACCCCACAGGTGAATAAACATATAGTAAGTACTGTATTTATATAGAACGAACAAGCTCGAACTATTTTCGCGTAGTTAAAAGTTGAGGGCGGGGCTTTTCCCGGGCAGTACGCGCGGCAGTTTTCGGGTAGGGCCAGAAGACTATTTTAATTTTTTTTTTAAAACTTCGAGACGTCGACATAGCATGGAGCCGACCCCAACGATTTTAAGATTACATGCACGGTACACGCTATCCTAGACTACTATACACATGAAACTGACACACGAGCGTCCGGGTTGCGCTTGGCTCTTCGCCTCTTCGGGAAGTCGAACAATGATGGAATACTACTTCACTAGAGGAGTACTACAGTATGCTCCTGGCCATCTGACACCGATTGAACTGCTGCATGTCCACCACGTGCCGGAGGGAGAGCATGTAGCGAACGCTTCTGCTAGTATTGCCAGCCACCACGCTCATGGGCGAGGGAGGGACGCTCCTGCCTTTGCGTGTATGACAGGTGGGCCCTACAGGTGTGTGGCCAACCTGTCATACAGCCAAAGGCATGTGCAGTTAAGTCTGCGAGGGAGAGGATAATCAAACTTCTCGTTGATGTACGAGTTGACGTGACACATCAAAGCACTGCACTCAATATATTTCAATAATTTGCGTGTGTGACTCAAGATGCAGAGGCCGGGGGTCATCATCCTCCTTTTCGAGAAAAAAATAGACGCGTGTGTGAGAGGACGAGTGCGTGCGTGCACCTCTTCTCGTCTTGTATAACGTACTACTAAACTCAGAGTACAAGTTTTTGTGGGTGGCACGATGGTGCGTGCGAGAAGTCCCGAGAGATAGGTTTAATGCATTAATTGCAATGCATGCATGCATAAAGTACATGCATTGGTCAATTTTCTCTTAATACTTGCATGCAATGATTTAATGCACCTTGGAATCTGAACATGTGTTGGGGACAACCAAATTGAGCCTTATAAAATGGAAAAACTAAAATTTTGAGATAAGCCCTATAAAATCGGAAAGGAGGGAGTATAAAAAGAAGTACTCCATCCGAGAATAGTGCCGCACTTCGAAACTAGAACCGTCACTTCGAAACTAGAACCGTCAATAAATTTTGAGCTTGCGTCTCGTCACATTCCAAATTACTCCATGCTATATTGAATTGCAAACATGTTCACACCGATCACAACCTAAACGGTTTCCCACTTAGGAGCGTATTAGTACTCAGTTATAAATACTAGTATGCCAAGATGACTGCACATTCCTCCTCAACTCCTCATCCACAAAAACAAACAAGTCATTCAGCATCCTTCCCTTGCGTCTGCCATGGCCAGCGTGAGTTCTGGGTCGAGAGATTGCCACCAGGGAGAGGCGAGCATGGAAGCGGAAGCATGAGAGATGTCTCGCCTCGCTGCGAGAGCAGCCGACATGTCCCGCCGCGCGGAAGTAGCAGCACGGAGGTCCCGTCGTGCCGCTGAAGCAGCACGGAGGTCCTGCCATGCTGTCGATGCAGCAGACTGGTCCGGCCGCGTCGCGAAAGCAGCAGAGATGTCCCACCGTGCCACGAATGCAGTAGAGATGTCCCGCCGCGCCACGGCGGCCTGGGAAAATTTCTCGCGGGCATGCGACGACTGTTACAGGCGCATGCATGCGATCGTCCATAGCCAGACGGATCAGATCTCCCGCTCGGTGAGGTTGCAAGACGACATGATAGCCTCGTTTTAACAGGCTACCAGCGTCATCCGGCAACTAAGGGAGGGCAATGAGAGGCTCCGGGCCGAGCGCGACCTGCTGAGGGAGAAGATCATCCGAAGTGCAGACCTACAGGAGGAGACTAGTGACTTGTTGAAGAAACTTATGGACGAGAATGACATGCTCCGCAACGAGGGCCAAAGACCGAGTGACGCCCCAAGACCGAAGCTTCAGATGCCTTCCAGGGTTTCCGGGTTTCGTCGTGTGATTTGTCTGGTTCTTTGCATTAATCATTGCATCATGTGCATTGCATCATGTCATCATGCCATCATGTAATTTCTTTTCTTAACTCAACTAAATAAATGGCATGGATCTTTGATCCATTTAAATCGAGGGAGTTCACATGATGATTCTCTTTATAACATATCCTCCCGATATTAGGGAGCTATATTAAATATTCCATTTTCGGAATCACCCATGAACACACTTGCAAATAATCACATGCCTTTTCTCGCTTCAAGTTTGGTCCCAAACTTTGCTTTTATCTTTTCTCCATTTTTCGGAGCTCCACCAAAAATCCAAACATTTTTTGGACCTTCCTAACCCTTACTTCCTATTCGAACCATTTGATTTTAAATCAAATGAGTTTGAATTTAAACTTTGAAATATGCCCACTCCATTTTTCTTGGATCGTACACATTTTTGCGAGTCCGGGAATATTATCCCCATGCGCAAAATCCTTCCCTAACCTTCTCTTTCTTTTCCTCTCTCTAATTTCTTTTCTGTTAAAGAAAATAAGTTAGTTAAGAGAAGAGGGATGGAGAAGGGAGCCCAGCCGTCTGTGGCCACTTGGGCCTCCTAGCAGCGCCAGCCTCCCAGCCCAGTTGCATCCTGCCAGCTTTTCCCAGCGCCCCACTCCCACCTCTTGGGCCCAAGGCCCATCTAGTGCCGGCCCACTCCCTGCCGAACCCTAGGTCTCGACCCCTTCTTTCGATCTCTCCCTCTACTCCACCTCGCGCCGCCAGGAGAGGATCGATCCCTGTTTTTCCTTCTTGCATCGCTCCAGAGAAACCTCTCCCTCTCGATCCCTCGCATTCTCCTAGCGTCGAAGCACGCAGAAGGACAGCGCCGCGCCCGAGACCTCTCTCTCCCTCGAGCCTGATCCCCTCGCTCGCCTCCCTCCTCCTCCCTCTCGCTCCTCTGCACGACCCTGTCCCCTGCTCTCTTCCACCATCGCCAGGAAGCTACCGCATCGCCAAGAGGCCGCCGCATCGCCGGGGACGCCGAGCGCCACCTACCCCGCCGGTGACCAAAGCCAGCGGAATGCCGCACACCTCGCCCTCGTGTCTGCGACCACCTCCTCGTCCTGCAGTGGCGCCCACATCTCCTGACATGCTGCGCCAACGATGCCTCCGGTGACCCCTTCCTCTACCGGTCGTCGCCGACGACTAGCACCAGCAGTTGGTAGCAGCGCCGCCCGACGCACCTTATTGCCGGAGAACCACCAACGACACCAATAGCGAGCCCATCTCCTCTGTCCATCCCCGTTGCTTCTCCTCGTGCCTCGTTCTAACGTCGTCCGCGACGTCCGACCCCCTGCATCACCTCCTGGCCCATCTCGTTCATATCCACCATGGCCACTTTGGCCTTGCTGGCTGTTCTGCTCGGTCGCATCAGCCGCAGTCACCTCCATGTTCTGTTCCTTGCGGGTGGAAGACCCAGGCCCTTTCGATTGCAACATGCCTTCGCTGGGTTGTCTCCACAAGGCCCCTTTGCGAATCACTACCGAGGCCAAGACCATCTCCGGGACGAAGCCTCAAGTCCGAGGACTATCACATTCGTGGAGCCCTTTCGTCAAGTACCATGACAGTGAAGACCAAGACAGAGACCTCCTCGAGCAGGAGCATTTTTGGGATCGTCAGGACCACCTCAAGTTCGACTATGTTTTGCCGCCCCGACCGAGACCGACAAGTACCACTACGACCATCCCTCGCCAAGACCAACCCCAAAAGGCTCGGATTCGTCACGTGTGCAACGGCCCATGTACAACTACGCGGACCTGCCAAGTAACACTTTTTGTCGACAAGTCCACATGGAGGCTCGAGCGAGTTCTGAACGAAACGCCAAGTACCACTACCGTCGTTGTAATTTTGACAAGAAATGTGTACCACTACCGTCGCCAGTACCTCTACCGTCGTCATGTACCACTACTTCCACTACCATCACGAGAACAATTACTTCCTCTACGAACTCGAACCGCTCTGAGAATGCTCCCTTGTAAGGTATAACCGCCGGAACGACGCCCGTGGACAAATGCTTGTGATGTGTTGTATGATATGCTCCCTTTTGGCCATGTTCGCACCATGTCCGGTTTGTCACTCGTTTCCTTGCCACTGATACATGGGAAACCTGGTATCCGGGATCACTCCCCGTACCTCTTTCACATTCCGCACATCTCACATTTGTTTCTTGCACCGGCATCTCAACTAGTTGTCAGATCATCGGAACGTTGTCGTGGCACCGTTTCTGTTTTCGCCGCCATGACACCCTTTTCTTTCCGTCGTGGCGACCAAGTGCCCTATATCAACATCATGTCAACTTTTTCATAAAATTGCATAAACTTGTTCATGTCATCCGCATCATGCTTACAACAATTAAAATGTTTAAATTGTTGTTGCAATAAATTACTAATGCATATGGGGAATTACCGGATTCGTTATTTGTTATATCCGGCCCCATTTAAATTGCTGAGATGGTGTAGTTTTGTTATGCTTCACCTTTTGCCATGTTAACCAACATTTAATATTGTTGAGTACCTAACCGAGAGTAAACTAAATAATTGATTTGGTGTTTCGTCAATATGCAACGGAGTTGCATATTGAGCTCCACTTAATTTGTAGGATTGCTTGTGCACTTTTGCCATGCCATGCTTCATTAAACCGAACATGCATCATATTTGGTTGTGCATCATGTCATGCTTATGTGGTGGTTGTTTACTATGTTGTTTGTTTCTTTCCGGTGTTCTTCTTCGGGTTGGTTTCGATAACGTCGCATTTGTGAGGATCCATTCATCTACGTCCGTTTGTCTTCTTCACGGACTCGTTCTTCTTCCTTGCGGGATCTCAGGCAAGATGACCATACCCTCAAAATCACTTCTATCTTTGCTTGCTAGATGCTCGCTCTTTTGCTATGCCTATGCCGCGATACCTACCACTTGCTTATCATGCCTCCCATGTTGCCATGTCAAAACTCTAACCCACCTTGTCATAGCAAACCGTTGTTTGGCTATGTTACCGCTTTGCTCAGCCCCTCTTATAGCGTTGTTAGTTGCAGGTGAAGATGGAGTTTGTTCCATGTTGGAACATGGATATTTGTTGGGATATCACAATATCTCTTATTTTAATTAACGCATCTATATACTTGGTAAATGGTGGAAGGCTCGGCCTTATGCCTGGTGTTTTGTTCCACTCTTGCCGCCCTAGTTTCTGTCATATCGGTGTTATGTTCTCGGATTTTGCGTTCCTTACACGGTTCGTTTATAATGGGAACCTCTTGACAGTTCGCCTTGAATAAAACTCTTCCAGCAAGGCCCAACATTGGTTTTACCATTTGCCACCTAGCCTTTTTTCCCTTGGGTTCTGCAGGCTCAAGGGTCATCTTTATTTTAAACCCCTAGGCCAGTGCTCCTCTGAGTGTTGGTCCAACTTGTCAGCCGCCGGGCAACTCTGGGCTGGCCTACCGGAAGTTTGGACAATCCGGTGTGCCCTGAGAACGAGATATGTGCAGCTCCTATCGGGATTTGTCGGCACATCCGGGTGGCTTTGCTGGTCTTGTTTTACCATTGTCGAAATGTCTTGTAACCGGGATTCCGAGCCTGATCGGGTCTTCCTGAGAGAAGGACTATCCTTCGTTGACCGTGAGAGCTTGTGATGGGCTAAGTTGGGACACCCCTGCAGGGATTTGAACTTTCTAAAGCCGTGCCCGCGGTTATGGGAAGATGGGAATTTGTTAACGTCCGGTTGTAGAAAACCTAAAACTTCTTGATCATAGATTCTTGAACGTGCTTTGCCTTCTCTTCTCGCTCTCATTTGCGTATGTTAGCCACCATATATGCTAGTGCTTGCTGCAGCTCCACCTCACATACCTTTTACCTACCCATAAACTTAAATAGTCTTGCTCGCGAGGGTGTGAGATTGCTGAGTCCCCGTGACTCACAGATACTTCCAAAACCAGTTTGCAGGTGCCGATGATATCGTGTAGGTGACGCAACAGAGCTCAAGGAGGAGCTCGATGAAGATCTCGTTCTTTGTGTTGTTTCGTTCCAGTTGATCAGTAGTGGAGCCTAGTTGGGGCGATCAGGGACATTGTCGCAGGGGTTGTCTTTATTTTGGTTCCGTAGCCGGACCTTGATTGTATCTGGATGAATGTAATGATA
Source organism: Triticum aestivum (assembly GCF_018294505.1). NCBI lineage: Eukaryota > Viridiplantae > Streptophyta > Magnoliopsida > Poales > Poaceae > Triticum > Triticum aestivum. The sequence goes on along the minus strand of NC_057812.1, from coordinate 449,935,225 downwards.
TTTATGCTATTGTGTGACGTGGAAAGTGTAAGCCAACTATGTACCTCTTTTCCTTATTCATTACATGGGTTGTGTGAAGATTACCCTGCTTGCGACATTGCTTACAGTGCGGTTATGCCTCTAAGTCGTGCTTTGACACGTGGGCGATATAGCCGCATCGTGGGTGTTACAAGTTGGTAATCAGAGCCTTCCCCGACCTTAGGAGCCCCCTACTTGATTGAATCGCTGGCATTGTTGAGTCTAGCATTTTTTTGAGTCATTTAGGTTTATATATATCGGAGAGTAGGTTTCTTTTTACTCCTCGGTCCCTTCGTCGCTTTGGTGAGGCATCCTGACGTAGAGTTTTGACTCTTCTCTTCTCAAATTTCACTAATTTTTTTTAGGATCACGCGGGTATCTTGGAATCGTTCCGATGGTTTTGTGACGAGAACATTGTTCTTGGTGCCTCCTGACATTTAGGGGTTGTGGCAGTGTCCCGGGGAGTTGAGCTCCGAGGTGTTGTCGTCACAATTTTATCGTTGAGATTCTGGAATACCTGAGTTCGCCGACATCGAAAATCTCTTTTATGCAGTTGTTGGTGAGATAACCTCGATGCCACCCAGTACTGGGGCGGGAGTTCGGGAGTATTGCCATAACTCATATAACGGATGCTTTTCGAAGGTTGAGGTAAACGATTTCCGAAGGTTTCTTGGTTATGTGTTGAAGGATGGATACAGCTGGATGTAGGATTTGCTAGTTTTGGGTGAGATATTATGCTTCCCCTGTATCCCCAACACCTGATTGCATAACCAGAAAATTTCGGGAGTTTATAAGTGGGATTTCAAGTACCTCTTAGGATATCTTTCCGACAGACGCATGATATGAGATTGGGGTTCGACGTCTAGTGGTCCGCCTATCCATGGTTGGTTTTACAGTGGTCTCGTTGTGTCTTAAAGAGTCCTTGGCTAGGCTGACTCGGGGACACTTCGTATGTCATGTGCACTGCCTTGTACATGATGGTGCTGTACGATCGAGCCCTTGTGGGCCCCACCACGAAAACTTTGGACGAAATCTCTATCATATGTTTGTTCCAGCTTATTCTGCAAGCCAATCCTTGTTTTGTTTTGAGTTGTGGTATTCGAGTTGCTTCAATGTCAAGTGTTGGTTCCATACCTTTCCTAAACGGTGTTCTCATATTTCTATGTGAATACTAATCCTTCATGATAATCGATATTGTCATGTCAATCCTTTTCAACCGGTGTGCTTCTCTTCAAGTGGATCCGATCATCTTTTCCCATCCGCAAGATCAACTCAAGTCTTCTCAACGTTGTTTGTTTCATCCGTCCCAAGCTGCCTTTGTTTTCCCGCCCTCCCACCCTTTTTCTTCAAGGACTCGGATTTCTTAATCAAGAATCCATTTTATTCATGTGGAGTCTCTTCATTCTTTTCTTTCAATGTTCTTATCCGGTGATTCTTAGGAAGATTCTAATGGAGCTTCAAGTTCATCATTCTTCGTTCTTTTCCTTCTCCGATGGATTAAGTTCAAGCCTTCAGTGTTGTTCATATTCCTTTCCTTGTTTCAAATGACTTCTCATGCCGGTAAACCTCTTAATCATTCACTTCTCGCTATTCATTTATTCGGGAGTGCCGAAGATATCTCAGAAGGCTCGTCTTGTCATTCAAGATCCGTTCAACCTATTTCGAGGTTGTTATCTTATTCAAGCCATTTAATTCAACCGGTGCAATATCTCTTTTCAAGTAATCATTCAACGGTGTTTCTTTTGAGTGGGCCCTAACCCACAGGTCTTTTCCAGGATCTTACCTGACTCTTCTTATTTTCCCGGAGTTATTCTCAATTCCTTTTCAAAGTTTGACATAAGAATGAATTATCATCAGTCAAATGCCTTTCTCCAAGATCTTTCAAATTCTTTTCATCGTTGTCTCAACCTTTCCATTCTTCATTCCGGAGTGCCTCAACAATTCATGGTGGTGTTTCTCATCGTCTTTTTCAACATTTGAAGACGAAAGAAGATTTTTCATCTAAATCTTGCTCCTTTCTCTTCAAGATTCATGGTTCTAGCTTATTGCCATTCTCTCATCATTGTATTCGATTGTGACAATTTTTTTCATCCTTCCGGAGCAATTCAGGAGTCTTTCCAGTTTGTTTCTCCGGAGCCCATCATTCTCAGCTTTCAGCTATCATTCTCCAAATCTTGCCGGTGCATCATTCAAGTATTCTCTTATCAGCTCGTGATCTCTTCATTCTCATGTATCTAAATTCTCTCAAGCATCTTCATTTATTTACTAGTCCTTTCCGGTGTTTCTTCATCTTTTATTCGTTCATTTTCAATTCTTATGGTGGTTTGCTCAAGATTCTATTCCATGGTTATCATATTAATTCATTCGTCGTTTCAATCCTACCGGTGGTTCATTGAAGACCTTCTCAAGTTTAAGCTATACCTCTCTTTAATCTTTTCCACGAGAATAAGTAGTATGCCAAATACGTTGATTGTCATCAATTTAAATTGGTGAAGGATAAGCATAATGTAATTCTTATTCTTGTTTCATCCAAGCGATTAATTCCTTATTCCGGAGTGTCATCAAATTCTCAGTTTCTATTGTTTCATCTTTTCTTTTCCCGGAGTTCCAAGTTTTCTCGGTTATATCATCGTGAAAATCCATCTATTCGTTACAAGTCTTCTCCGTGTGTTTTCAACTTCTCTTTCATTTCGATTGATCATTCTTTTGTTACCGGAGTTCTTCATGGAGGTTCTACATGATGGTTCATCAAAGATTTAATTCCTTTTCGAAGTGTTCATTGAGATTCTTTTCAGAGGAGCTCAAGCATTCTTCATCTTGCAATCCGGAGTGCAATTCTTTCTACCGTATCATTGGAGGTGGTATTATGTCATTCTTGATAATTTGAGTTCATGTTTCATGATTCACATGTTGTCAAGAATGAGATATTTTAAATCCATCAACCTCTTCGTTGGAGTTATCTTGGGTTATGTTTCACCTAAAGCTTTCCCTAAGGATTTTGCTATGGTGAGGCGTATAATTGACCCAAGTTCTTCATTTATCCTCCCGGCGAAATAAGTTTCTCGTCTTCTTGTTCATTTCAATCCAATCTATTGTTTCCGTTAGTGGCAGAATTTCACCGCATAATTTTGAGATGTTTTCCATAAGCCCACTACAAGTTTATTCGTTTCGTTGCTGATTTTTTTCAAACAACTCCGTTATAACCTTCTTGGAAGGGTGCTCTCTAAGCTCTTTGATGGTAGAAGTTGTCATTTTCTTCTCCATCCTTTCATTCCAATGATCGATCCTCAATTCTTTCTCTCGGAGGCTTTGTGATGTTGCTCTCTTCGACCCATCATCTTGTTTTGTCAAGATCATGTTCAATTCCTTTCATTTACAGTCGGAGTGCTGTCCAATTTATATCATTTTTATTCCTTCTCTATCTTGTTTAACCGGAGTGTTGTCGTAATTGATCCTTATCGTTCCTTGTACATCTCGTTTCTACTGGAGTGCTTGCATGTACTTCTTGTCCATTGCAACCCTTTTCTTATGTCTTTCAACCTACAAGGTTCTAGTAATGTTCCTTGTTCCTCTTTCCTAACGGAGTGTTTTCAACTTCGCTCATCTTCGTTGTATTTGTATTCTTTTCTCGAAATGGTTTAACCTTTCAAGGTTCTTTGGTTTCACTCGTTTGTCAAAGAAGCAACTTAGTTTTACCTCTTCTCTTTCTCTTCCGTTTTCCCTCGGGTGCCATCCTAGATCTCGTGACGAGATCCTCTCGTAGTGGTGGAGTGTTGTGACGCCCCAAGATCGGAGCTTCAGATGCCTTACAGGGTTTCCGGGTTTCGTCATGTGATTTGTTTGGTTCTTTGCATTCATCATTGCATCATGTGCATTGCATCATGTCATCATGCCATCATGTCATTTCTTTTCTTAACTCAACTAAATAAATGGCATGGATCTTTGATCCATTTAAATCGAGGGAGTTCACATGATGATTCTCTTTATAACATATCCTCCCGATATTAGGGAGCTATATTAAATATTCCATTTTTGGAATCACCCATGAACACACTTGCAAATAATCACATGCCTTTTCTCGCTTCAAGTTTGGTCCCCAAACTTTGCTTGTATCCTTTCTCCATTTTCGGAGCTCCACCAAAAATCCAAAAAAATTTTGGACCTTCCTAACCCTTACTTCCTATTCGAACCATTTGATTTTAAATCAAATGAGTTTGAATTTAAACTTTGAAATATGCCCACTCAATTTTTCTTGGATCGTACACATTTTTGCGAGTCCGAGAATATTATCCCCATGCGCAAATTCCTTCCCTAACCTTCTCTTTCTTTTCCTCTCTCTAATTTATTTTCTGTTAAAGAAAATAAGTTAGTTAAGAGAAGAGGGATGGAGAAGGGAGCCCAGCCGCCTCTGGCCACTTGGGCCTCCTAGCAGCGCTGGCCTCCCAGCCCAGTTGCATCCTGCCAGCTTTTCCCAGCGCCCCACTCCCACCTCTTGGGCCCAAGGCCCATCCAGCGCCGGCCCACTCCTTGCCGAACCCTAGGTCTCGACCCTTTCTTTCGATCTCTCCCTCGACTCCACCTCGCGCCGCCAGGAGAGGATCGATCCCTGTTTTTCCTTCTTGCATCGCTCCAGAGAAACCTCTCCCTCTCGATCCCTCGCGTTCTCCTAGCGTCGAAGCACGCAGAAGGACATCGCCGCGCTCGAGACCTCTCTCTCCCTCGAGCCTGATCCCCTCGCTCGCCTCCCTCCTCCTCCCTCTCGCTCCTCTGCACGACCCCGTCCCCTGCTCTCTTCCACAATCGCCAGGAAGCTGTCGCATCGCCAGGAGGCCGCCGCATCGTCGGGGACGCCGAGCGCCACCTACCCCACCGACGACCAAAGCCACCGGAGTGCCGCACACCTCGCCCTCGCGTCTCCGACCTGCTCGTCGTCCTGCTGTGGTGCCCGCATCTCCCGCCGTGCTGCGCCAACGACGCTTCTGGTGACCCCTTCCTCTACCGGTGGCCGCCGCCGACGAGCACTAGCAGTTGGCAGCAGCACCGCCCCAGTGCACCTCGTTGCCGGAGAACCACCAACGACACCAACAGTGATCCCATCTCCTCTGTCCATCCCCGTTGCTTCTCCTCGTGCCTCGTTCTAACGTTGTCCGCGACGTCCGACCCCCTGCATCACCTCCTGGCCCATCTCGTTCATATCCACCATGGCCACGTTGGCCTTGCTGGCTGTTCTGCTTGGTCGCATCAGCCGCAGTTGCCTCCATGTTCTGTTCCCTGCGGGCGGAAGACCCATGCCCTTTCGATCGCAGCATGCCTTCGTTGGGTTGTCTCCGCAAGGCCCCTTTGCGAATCACTGCCAAGGCCAAGACCATCTCCGGGCACGAACCTCAAGTCCAAGGACTATCGCATCCGTGGATCCCTTTCGTCAAGTACCACGACCGGTGAAGACCAAGACAGGACCTCCTCGAGCAGGAGCATTTTTGGGATCGTCAGGACCACCTCAAGTTCGACTACGTTTTGCCGCCCCGACCGAGACCGACAAGTACCACTACGACCATCCCTCGCCAAGACCGACCCCGAAAGGCTCGGATTCGTCACGTGTGCAACGGCCCATGTACAACTACCCGGACCTGCCAAGTAGCACTTTTTGTCGACAAGTCCACACGGAGGCTCGAGCGATTACTGAACGAAACGCCATGTACCACTACCGCCGTTGTAATTTTGACAAGAAATGTGTACCACTACCGTCGCCAGTACCTCTACCGTCGTCATGTACCCCTACTTCCACTACCGTCGCGAGAACAACTACTTCCTCTACTAACTCAAACCGCTCTGAGAATGCTCCCTTGTAAGGTATAACCGCCGAAACGACGCCCGTGGACAAATGCTTGTGATGTGTTGTATGATATGCTCCTGTTTGGCCATGTTCGCACCATGTCCGTTTTGTCACTCATTTTCTTGCCACCGATACATGGGAACCCCGGTATCCGGGATCACTCCCCGTACCTCTTTCACATTCCGCACATCTCACATTTCTTTCTTGCACCGGCATCTCAACTAGTTGTCGGATCATCGGAACATTGCTGTGGCACCGTTTCCGTTTTCGCCGCCAAGACACCCTTTTATTTCCGTCGTGGCGAGCAAGTGCCCTATATCATCATCATGTCAACTTTTTCATAAAATTGCATAAACTTGTTCATGTCATCCGCATCATGCTTACAACAATTAAAATGTTTAAATTGTTGTTGCAATAAATTACTAATGCATATGGGGAATTACCGGATTCGTTATTTGTTATATTCGGCCCCATTTAAATTGTTGAGATGGTGTAGTTTTGTTATGCTTCACGTTTTGCCTTGTTAACCAACATTTAATATTGCTGAGTACCTAACCGAGAGTAAACTAAATAACTGATGTGGTGTTCCGTCAATATGCAACGGAGTTGCATATTGAGCTCCACTTAATTTATAGGATTGTTTGTGCACTTTTGCCATGCCATGCTTCATTAAACCGGACATGCATCATATTTGGTTGTGCATCATGTCATGCTTATGTGGTGGTTGTTTACTATGTTGTTTGTTTCTTTCCGGTGTGCTTCTTCGGGTTGGTTTCGATAACGTCGCATTTGTGAGGATCCGTTCGTCTACGTTCGTTTGTCTTCTTCATGGACTCGTTCTTCTTCCTTGTGGGATCTCAGACAAGATGACCATACCCTCGAAATCACTTCTATCTTTGCTTGCTAGATGCTCGCTCTTTTGCTATGACTATGCTGCGATACCTACCACTTTATTATCATGCCTCCCATGGTGCCATGTAAAAACTCTTACCCACCTTGTCCTAGCAAACCGTTGTTTGGCTATGTTACCTCTTTGCTCAGCCCCTCTTATAGCGTTGTTAGTTGTAGGTGAAGATGGAGTTTGTTCCATGTTGTAACATGGATATTTGTTGGGATATCACAATATCTCTTATTTTAATTAACGCATCTATATACTTGGTAAAGGATGGAGGGCTCGTCCTTATGCCTGGTGTTTTGTTCCACTCTTGCCACCATAGTTTCCGTCATATCGGTGTTATGTTCCTGGATTTTGCGTTCCTTACACGGTTGGGTTATAATGGGAACCCCTTGACAGTTCGCCATGAATAAAACTCCTCCAGCAAGGCCCAACATTGGTTTTACCATTTTCCACCTAGCCTTTTTTCCCTTGGGTTCTGCAGGCTCAAGGGTCATCTTTATTTTAAACCCCCGGGCCAGTGCTCCTCTGAGTGTTGGTCCAACTTGTCAGCCGCCGGTGGCCATCAGGGGCAACTCTGGGCTGGCCTACGGGAAGTTTGGACAATCCGGTGTGCCCTGAGAACGAGATATGTGCAGCTCCTATCGGGATTTGTCGGTACATCCGGGTGGCTTTGCTGGTCTTGTTTTACCATTGTCGAAATGTCTTGTAACCGGGATTCTGAGCCTGATCGGGTCTTCCTGGGAGAAGGAATATCCCTCGTTGACCGTGAGAGCTTGTGATGGGCTAAGTTGGGACACCCCTGCAGGGATTTGAACTTTTGCAAGCCGTGCCCGCAGTTATGGGCAGATGGGAATTTGTTAATGTCCAGTTGTAGAAAACCTGAAACTTAACTTAATTAATGCATCAACCGTGTGTGTAGCCGAGATGGTCTCTTCTTGGCGGGGTCCGGGAAGTGAACACGGTGTTGGAGTTATGCTTGAACGTAAGTAGTCTAGGATCACTTCTTGATCATAGATTCTCGAACGTGCTTTGCCTTCTCTTCTCGCTCTCATTTGCGTATGTTAGCCACCATATATGCTAGTGCTTGCTGCAGCTCCACCTCACATACCTTTTACCTACCCATAAACTTAAATAGTCTTGCTCGCGAGGGTGTGAGATTGCTGAGTCCCCGTGACTCACAGATACTTCCAAAACCAGTTTGCAGGTGCCGATGATATCGTGCAGGTGGCGCAACAGAGCTCAAGGAGGAGCTCGATGAAGATCTCATTCTTTGTGTTGTTTAGTTCCAGTTGATCAGTAGTGGAGCCTAGTTGGGGCGATCGGAGACATTGTTGCAGGGGTTGTCTTTATTTTGGTTCCGTAGCCGGACCTTGATTGTATCTGGATGAATGTAATGATATTTATGCTATTGTGTGACGTGGCGAGTGTAAGCCAACTATGTACCTCTTTTCCTTATTCATTACATGGGTTGTGTGAAGATTACCCCGCTTGCGACATTGCTTACAATGAGGTTATGCCTCTAAGTCGTGCTTCGACACGTGGGATATATAGCCGCATCGTGGGTGTTATAGGCTAGTGGAGGAATCCGTGGATGTTCTCAAGCAGCATCTTGAGGACACGAAAGAGCTCATTGCCACTCGCCGCGGAGACTAGTTTCCTGGTTTCTTTTGATGTAATAATCGGTTTAGGATGTGGATTGTGTCATCGGTTGTGAAATGTTGGGTTCTAGCACGGATGTTTGTCCTTTGTTGGCCTCTTGGGATGTTGCGATTTCAATCTGGTAGCTTTTAGTCCTTCGTGTTAGGCTGGAGTTGTGCTGAACTTCTTGTGAATTGTGGTGGTTTTCAGTAATGAAAATCGGATGGGGCAAGCCCTTCTTTGATCAAAAAAAAATTTAATCGTCCTTATATATTCATCAGTCTTGCTACAAGTCGCAGTAGATGCTATATAGGTCCGTAGGATCTTACATCAAGATCCATGCTTTTGTATTTACTTTTTTCTTTCTTAAATCTCAGTCGAGTGAGACATAGCCACACCATTAAACAGAGGCTCGGGCGCCATTAATGGAGACCTTGGGAGAGAGGTGGACGGCAGATGGAGGTTAAAGGGCTCTCCTCCCGATAAGCATGCGCAGGGGTCTGATTGCATGCCTCTCGTACTCAAATAGCTACCCTGCACGTCGCCTCCTAGCTAATAAAAAAGGGGATGCGTGGTGGCACGTAAATGGTACTAGTAAGTAGAATGCCCATGGTTTCAATAATACTTGTGTTTCCGATTGTAACGTGACAACACTTCTTCCAAAATGACTTTGTTGATTGTTAATGTGTGCGCCTTCGCAAATCGGACTGCAAATTTACCACAGCATGTTGGTGCCATGTCATGGCACCAAGCCAAGTTTCATTATTTTCATGCGTGTTTTGGATTTACAGGAACTAAAAAACTAAGTTTGTCAATGTTTCCAACCCAGCCATGACGCCCAGAATTTTGAATTTCATTCCCATTTCTTGCATGGAACCTAGAAATTTACCCGAGGACACACATGTGATTTTTCAACCAACTTTGATGCACTGGAACATGTGCTTGTATTTCAAATTTGAATTATGCACACAAAGGTGACACGTTCCCTCCCAGAACCATGAGCCTTCTTGAGAGAAGCTCCAATTTGCGAGAAGCTTATACCAAAATTTGTTCCTATTCGGCCATTTTCTTTACCACGACATGGTACTAACATTACATGACACCATGCCAAGTTTCATGATTTTAAAACCAAGTTTCTCAATGTTATCGACCGAGCCACGATGCCCAGATGTTTGAATTTTATTCTCATTTTTTGCATGGGACCTACTCCCTCCTTCCATCTATATAGGGCCTAATGGGTTTTTCAGGATAGCCTTTGACTATTGACAAGATTAATAGCACATGAGATGCATACTATGCAAATTATATTATTGGAAGCTCCTTTGACATACAAAATTGAAGGTATGCTTTGTGTGAGTTGCATGTCATATATTATTTCTCTAACGTTTGGTCAAAGTTAGCCTCGAAAAACGCATTAGGACCTATATGCATGAGAGGAGTCGACTTCGAGAGAACGTGTTTGTTCGAGAGACACCGAGGAAGACTACTATATATCGATGGTGCATGTAGGCGGGAATTAAACTAAGGGATGGTCTTATTGGTTTCAGGGATATAGGGGAAGAGTGAGAGGCGGCGGGGGGGGGGGGGGGTGGCTAGAAGGAGATTGTTAAGTGTGAGTGTGTGTTTTACCCATCCAGGCGGAAGTTATGTGCACAAAAGAGGAGAACGATTCGATGTGGCGTTAGGATTGAGGGTAATTAACTATGTATGGAGACATAGAGACCTTGAATGTGCATGTGTGAGAGGTATACATGTATACGTGGGATGTGTGTGTGTGCGCGCGCATGATCGAGATAAAAGAAAGAAGACATAAGTCATAAGATCAACGACATGGGAGAGACGGATCGGTATGACAATATGCATGCATGTGAGAATTCATGGAAGAAGTCCCGACAATTGAGCATGTGTTTTTGTCTTTAAGAGATAGTGGCGTGGGCTGGAGCATGCATCTATGGTGAGCAGAGGGAGTAAGGCACAATGATTGTGCAAAAGAGACCAACTTATAAATGCATTTGTATGGAGAGACATATATAGTGTGGGTGATAGGAAGAAAGACTCCGTGCGAGAAAGAAATGTTGACGGAGAAACTACAGATAGATACAGAGATGGAGGTGCTAGCTAGAGGGACATCCGCTAGTTTGGGTGTTGGAGATGACCGTCGGGTGGTTCAAAGGGTGAAGTTATATATGTGTGTGAGAGGGCACTTGACTACATGTAGAGAGAAACATATGTAGTGTGTGTGATAGGAATCAAGAGTGAGGGCGAGAAAGAAGGTTGATGGAGAAATAGATAAATAGAAAGATAAATATGCTAGTTAGTGTGCGTTAGAGATAGGAGTCGAGTGGATCAGAAGGCTGGGTTATGTGTGCGGGTGTGAGAGAGATAGAGAGAGGGTGCATGTGAGTCACATACAAACAGATATCAGAGAGAAATGAGATCCACAGAGACGGAGTTTTGAGTCTGCGAGAGAGAAAGATATTTCACGAGAGTGATAGCTAGAGAGACATATGAGGGAACGCAAGATATCTCTAGGGAGAGAGGGTGTGTGTGAGCGACATACAAGAGAACAATGGAGAAATATGAGACCCTGGGAGACAGAGTTTGTGTTTGTGTGTGAGAAAGAGATATTGAAGAGGAAGAGTCGTAGGTTCTCATATCTAAGGAGCGAAAGACATCTCTGTATGAGGGGTGTGAGAGTGGCACACATGGGAATAGTAGAGAGAAATGAGACCCCGGGAGACAAAGTTTTGTTTTTGTGTGAGAGAAAGAGATTCCACATGGAGAATCATAGTTAGAGACACATAGCAGGGAGCGAGATATACTTAGAGAGAGATAGTGATGAAGGTCGAGGGAGAGAGTACCGTCAGTGTGTTACGGAGATAAAAGATCATTGTCGACATACAGGTAGCACGAGAGATACCTGAGAGACGATGAACGCGTATAGGTCCAGAGAGATAGTCCTATATAAGCATGAGTTATAGCTATATGAGATGAATATCTGGATTAAAGGGGATTCAAATATTTAAACTGGAGATCACGACATCGATAATATCATAACGCAAATTGGTGTATCAAACATGCATATTCATTTGAATTTGGGCACACGTGTAATGTTATATAGTTTATCAATATTGGTGATCCATAGATTCTTCAATTACAAACAATGCATGGTTTATATGCAATTAATGTCTAAACAGGATTACACTATATGTTGCGTGTGTGAAACACATTATACATGTTTGAGAAGTAAAAAAACCCGCATGAAACACACATTAATTGGAGACAGTTAGCGAGGAATGCATACATTGGATTTCAACATAAAGTGGTTTCAAATATTTGAAAATCCAAATTGATGGATACAACCTTATGAATCTGAGATCATGCCATTTGTAAACCATATTTATGTATAAATGATGTTGTGCTTTTGAAAGTATATATAAAAATGATGTATATATAATGTAATTCCAACTGAAAATGGATCCCGCCCAAAAATAATAATAGAATACAAACGGGATTCGAATTGAGTTGGCACGGTAAACGTGCACTCTGCAAAATTTGAACGAAGCGGGGAAAGTCGCAGTAATCGCCCGAAACCAAAATCTGCGAGATGGAAATCACTGCTGCCTATCCCTGTCATGCAAAGCCTATATGCTGGATTTCTATAGGTTTCGATAGGGGTTGGTTTGTAATTTCACCCAAATGTGACGTAACCGCCTCTCACCCGGATTCATACACGGTGGGCGCCAAAACACAGTGTGTCCTCGGCCGAAATTGACTCCCTCCCCGATTCATATTCATACACGGTGGGCACCAAAAACAAACTCTCGTCGGCAAATATTCGGTGTATGCGATATTACCGTCCTATCCCCAACCGACTAGTGTTGCTGTGATGTAGTAGAAATTTGAAACAGGGGCTAAGTTTGTAAATTTCCTTGCATTTGAGACAAGCGCGCCCTGAATACTTGGTTCCCCCTTCCTCTCTACCTCCCTTTTCCCCATTCGTACTCCGTGGGCGCCAAAACACCCTCTCCACCCCACCCTCCTCTGTTCGCTGCTGTCCGCCACCCCATCCACCGCCGTCCTCCTCCACCATGCCGGAGCTGATACCCCGACGCCGCCGTCCATTACAAGAGATCGAACTCTCTCATCCACGGCTTCGGACTGGGATCCTTGCATCCCGTCGTCTTGCTTCATCCCTGCCGTCGTCCACCTTGCCGGCGCTGCTCCTACGACCGTCTCGTTCACGGCGCCTCGCAGCCACCATCTACCCTCCTAGATCTGCTTCCACGCTGCCGACAGCCATCGCTACCGCAGCACCGTCAAATTCTCAGTAGATGTGTACACGGCGCCGCACCAGAGGCGGTACTCTTTCGTATCTGCTCAACTTATTTATCGCAGCAAGAAAATAGATCGCCACTGCTTTACTCCGATTTCTTGTCTTCGTTGCGAAGTTGCCTTTGTCCGGTTTGCATCTTCAGATCCGCCATGGCACGCTCAACACCATACTCGCAATGCTTATGGTTTTCCCCTTTTATATTCCACACTAGTTAAATCACAGTAGACTAAATTTCAAAATTGGGTCAGTCGATTTTTCAGAGCTCGCCGGAGTTTGCCGGTGCGATCGAAGGGGCTCGGGTGGTTGTGGGGCCTCGCCGAATGAAGAAAACTTGACGCGGGTGGGGGTTGGGGTGGGGGTGGCGGAGGAACATAGGCGGTGGGGGCCGGTGGTCCGGCCGGTGGCCCGTGCGGTGTTCTGTATGGGAAGAATCAGAGACGAGGAAGAAGAAGGGTTAGGAGATGTAGGATCATCATCCAACCGCCTGAAATGGTCGAGAGACAGCTAGGAGTTGCATTCTTAATGCGCTCTGGTTCATCATGTGTGGGCACTGCGCAACCAACATTTTATTATCCAAAATCTGCTTGCTCTTCTTTACCATGTTCCTCTTCCGTTCTTCTTTAATATGTACTCTCTCTGTTCCTAAATACAAGTCTTTGTATAGATTCCACCATGGACTACATATGGAGCAAAATGAGTGAATCTACACTCTAAAATGTACCTGGATACATCTGTATGTGATCCATAGTGGAAATCTCTACCAAGACTTATATTTTGGAACAGAGGGAGTATGATAGTAGTACAGTATGTTCCTTGTACTGAAGATGAGCAGGGACATTTGCAGTGTAGAGGTCTATACGGTCGGTTGTGATGGACACTTTGAGCCTCTTTGATTCGTAGGATCTTGTAAACATAGGAATAGGATTTGTAGTGGCCTGCCCACTTGAATCCTATAAGAATAGCAAGGAAATGTGGGGAGCTGTGTCGCCTTTGAGAATTACATTGATATTAAAAGTACCGCACCTTCACTTGAAGAGAGCTGGTATCCGAAGCCTTTCTAGCCGTACCGGCAATACTAGTGTTGGGTTTCGTAGTAATTTCAAAAAAATTCCTACGCACACGCAAGATCATGTGATGCATAGCAACGAGAGCGGAGAGTGTTGTCTACGTACCCATGCAGACCGACTGCGGAAGCGTTGACGCAACGTAGAGGAAGTAGTCGTACGTCTTCACGATCCAACCGATCAAGCACCGAAACTACGGTGCCTCCGAGTTCGAGCACACGTTCAGCTCGATGACGATCCCCGGACTCCGATCCGGCAAAGTGTCGGGGAAGAGTTCCGTCAGCACGACGGCGTGGTGACGATCTTGATGCACTACAGCAGCAGGGCTTCGCCTAAACTCCGCTACAGTATTATCGAGGAATATGGTGGCTGGGGGCACCGCACACGGCTAAGGAATAGATCACGTGGATCAACTTGTGTGTTTCTGGGGTGCCTCTGCCTCAGTATATAAAGGAGCCAAGGGGGAGGGGGGCGCCGGCCAGGAGGAGGGCGCAGGAGGAGTCCTACTCCTTCCGGGAGTAGGACTCCCCCCCCCCCCCCAATCCTAGTTGGACTAGGATTCCCCGAGGGGGAAAGAGAGATAGGGGGCCGGCCACCTCTACTAGTCCTAATAGGACTAGGGGAGGGGGGAGGTGCGCAGCCACCTTGAGCTGCCCCTTTCTCCTTTCCACTAAAGCCCATTAGGGCCCATATGGCTCCCGGGGGGTTCCGGTAACCTCCCGGTACTCCGGTAAAATCCCGATTTCACCCGGAACACTTCCGATATCCAAACATAGGCTTCCAATATATCAATCTTTATGTCTCGACCATTTCGAGACTCCTCGTCATGTCCGTGATCACATCCGGGACTCCGAACAACCTTCGGTACATCAAAATGCATAAACTCATAATATAACTGTCATCGTAACCTTAAGCGTGCGGACCCTACGGGTTCGAGAACAATGTAGACATGACTGAGACACGTCTCCGGTCAATTACCAATAGCGGGACCTGGATGCCCATATTGGCTCCTACATATTCTACGAAGATCTTTATCGGTAAGACCGCATAACAACATACATTGTTCCCTTTGTCATCGGTATGTTACTTGCCCGAGATTCGATCGTCGGTATCCAATACCTAGCTCAATCTCGTTACCGGCAAGTCTCTTTACTCGTTCCGTAATACATCATCTCACAACTAACATATTAGTTGTAATGCTTGCAAGGCTTATGTGATGTGCATTACCGAGAGGGCCCAGAGATTCCTCTCCGACAATCGGAGTGACAAATCCTAATCTCGAAATACGCCGACCCAACATCTACCATTGGAGACACCTGTGGAGCTCCTTTATAATCACCCATTTACGTTGTGACGTTTGGTAGCACACAAAGTGTTCCTCCGGTAAATGGGAGTTGCATAATCTCATAGTCATAGGAACATGTATAAGTCATGAAGAAAAGCAATAGCAACATACTAAACGATCGGGTGCTAAGCTAATGGAATGGGTCATGTCAATCAGATCATTCAACTAATGATGTGATCTCGTTAATCAAATAACAACTCTTTGTTCATGGTTAGGAAACATTACCATCTTTGATTAATGAGCTAGTCAAGTAGAGGCATACTAGTGACACTCTGTTTGTCTATGTATTCACACATGTATTATGTTTCCGGTTAATACAATTCTAGCATGAATAATAAACATTTATCATGATATAAGGAAATAAATAATAACTTTATTATTGCCTCCAGGGCATATTTCCTTCAGTCTCCCACTTGCACTAGAGTCAATAATCTAGATTACACTGTAATGATTCTAACACCCATGGAGCCTTGGTGCTGATCATGTTATTCTCGTGGAATAGGCTTAGTCAACGGGTCTGCAACATTCAGATCCGTATGTATCTTGCAAATCTCTATGTCTCCCACCTGGACTAGATCCCGGATGGAGTTGAAGCGTCTCTTGATGTGCTTGGTCCTTTTGTGAAATCTGGATTCCTTTGCCAAGGCAATCGCACCAGTATTGTCACAAAAGATTTTCATTGGACCCAATGCACTAGGTATGACACCTAGATCGGATATGAACTCCTTCATCCAGACTCCTTCGTTCGCTGCTTCGGAAGCAGCTATGTACTCCGCTTCACATGTGGATCCCGCTACGATGCTTTGTTTAGAACTGCACCAACTGACAGCTCCACCGTTTAATGTAAACACGTATCCGGTTTGCGATTTAGAATCGTCCGGATCAGTGTCAAAGCTTGCATCAACGTAACCTTTTACAGTGAGCTCTTTGTCACCTCCATATACGAGAAACATATCCTTAGTCCTTTTCAGGTATTTCAGGATGTTCTTGACCGCTGTCCAGTGATCCACTCCTCGATTACTTTGGTACCTCCCTGCTAAACTTATAGCAAGGCACACATCAGGTCTGGTACACAGCATTGCATACATGATAGAGCCTATGGCTGAAGCATAGGGAACATCTTTCATTTTCTCTCTATCTTCTGCAGTGGTCGGGCATTGAGTCTTACTCAACTTCACACCTTGTAATACAGGCAAGAACCCTTTCTTTGCTTGATCCATTTTGAACTTCTTAAAAACTTTGTCAAGGTATGTGCTTTGTGAAAGTCCAATTAAGCATCTTGATCTATCTCTATAGATCTTAATGCCTAATATGTAAGCAGCTTCTCCGAGGTCTTTCATTGAAAAACTCTTATTCAAGTATCCCTTTATGCTATCCAGAAATTCTATATCATTTCCAATTAGTAATATGTCATCCACATATAATATCAGAAATGCTACAGAGCTCCCACTCACTTTCTTGTAAATACAGGCTTCTCCGAAAGTCTGTATAAAACCAAATGCTTTGATCACACTATCAAAGCGTTTATTCCAACTCCGGGAGGCTTGCACCAGTCCATAAATGGATCGCTGGAGCTTGCACACTTTGTTAGCTCCCTTTGGATCGACAAAACCTTCCGGTTGCATCATATACAACTCTTCTTCCAGAAATCCATTCAGGAATGCAGTTTTGACATCCATCTACCAAATTTCATAATCATAAAATGCGGCAATCGCTAACATGATTCGGACAGACTTAAGCATCGCTACAGGTGAGAAAGTCTCATCGTAGTCAACCCCTTGAACTTGTCGAAAACCTTTCGCAACAAGTCGAGCTTTGTAGACAGTAACATTACCATCAGCGTCAGTCTTCTTCTTGAAGATCCATTTATTCTCAATTGCTTGCCGATCATCGGGCAAGTCAACCAAAGTCCATACTTTGTTCTCATACATGGATCCCATCTCAGATTTCATGGCTTCAAGCCACTTTGCGGAATCTGGGCTCACCATCGCTTCTTCATAGTTCGTAGGTTCATCATGATCTAGTAGCATGACTTCCAGAACAGGATTACCGTACCACTCTGGTGCGGATCTTACTCTGGTTGATCTACGAGGTTCAGTAGTATCTTGATCTGAAGTTTCATGATCATTATCATTAGCTTCCTCACTAACTGGTGTAGGTGTCACTGAAACAGTTTTCTGTGATGTACTACTTTCCAGTAAGGGAGCAGGTACAATTACCTCGTCAAGTTCTACTTTCCTCCCACTCACTTCTTTCGAGAGAAACTCCTTCTCTAGAAAGGATCCATTCTTAGCAACGAATGTCTTGCCTTCGGATCTGTGATAGAAGGTGTACCCAATAGTCTCCTTTGGGTATCCTATGAAGACACGTTTCTCCGATTTGGGTTCGAGCTTATCAGGTTGAAGCTTTTTCACATAAGCATCGCATCCCCAAACTTTAAGAAACGACAACTTTGGTTTCTTGCCAAACCACAGTTCATAAGGCGTCGTCTCAACGGATTTTGATGGTGCCCTATTTAACGTGAATGCGGCCGTCTCTAAAGCATAACCCCAAAACGATAGCGGTAAATCAGTAAGAGACATCATAGATTGCACCATATCTAGTAAAGTATGATTACGACGTTCAGACACACCATTACGCTGTGGTGTTCCGGGTGGCGTGAGTTGTGAAACTATTCCACAATTTTTCAAATGTACACCAAACTCGTAACTCAAATATTCTCCTCCACGATCAGATCGTAGAAACTTTATTTTCTTGTTACGATGATTTTCAACTTCACTCTGAAATTCTTTGAACTTTTCAAATGTTTTAGATTTATGTTTCATTAAGTAGATATACCCATATCTGCTTAAATCATCTGTGAAGGTGAGAAAATAACGATATCCGCCACGAGCCTCAATATTCATCGGACCACATACATCGGTATGTATGATTTCCAACAAATCTGTTGCTCTCTCCATAGTACCGGAGAATGGTGTTTTAGTCATCTTGCCGATGAGGCATGGTTCGCAAGTACCAAGTGATTCATAATCAAGTGGTTCCAAAAGTCCATCTGTATGGAGTTTCTTCATGCGCTTTACACCGATATGACCTAAATGACAGTGCCACAAATAAGTTGCACTCTCATTATCAACTCTGCATCTTTTGGCTTCAACATTATGAATATGTGTGTTACTACTATCGAGATTCAACAAGAATAGACCACTCTTCAAGGGTGCATGACCATAAAAGATATTACTCATATAAATAGAACAACCATTATTCTCTGATTTAAATGAATAACCGTCTCGCATTAAACAAGATCCAGATATAATGTTCATGCTCAACGCTGGCACCAAATAACAATTATTTAGGTCTAATATTAATCCCGAAGGTAGATGTAGAGGTAGCGTGCCGACCGCGATCACATCGACTTTGGAACCGTTTCCCACGCGCATCGTCACCTCGTCCTTTGCCAGTGCCCGCTTATTCCGTAGTCCCTGTTTCAAGTTGCAAATATTAGCAACAGAACCAATATCAAATACCCAGGTGCTACTGCGAGCTCTAGTAAGGTACACATCAATAACATGTATATCACATATACCTTTTTTCACCTTGCCATCCTTCTTATCCGCCAAATACTTGGGGCAGTTCCGCTTCCAGTGACCAGTCTGCTTGCAGTAGAAGCACTCAGTTTCAGGCTTAGGTCCAGACTTGGGTTTCTTCTCTTGAGTAGCAACTTGCTTGCCGTTCTTTTTGAAGTTCCCCTTCTTCTTCCCTTTGCCCTTTTTCTTGAAACTAGTGGTCTTGTTGACCATCAGCATCGCGAAGAGCTCGGGAATAGTCTTGTTCATCCCTTGCATATTATAGTTCATCACGAAGCTCTTGTAGCTTGGTGGCAGTGATTGGAGAATTCTGTCAATGACGCAATCATCCAGAAGATTAACTCCCAATTGAATCAAGTGATTATTATACCCAGACATTTTGAGTATATGCTCACTGACAGAACTGTTCTCCTCCATCTTGCAGCTATAGAACTTATTGGAGACTTCATATCTCTCAATACGGGCATTTGCTTGAAATATTAACTTCAACTCCTGGAACATCTCATATGCTCCATGACGTTCAAAACGTCGTTGAAGTCCCGATTCTAAGCCGTAAAGCATGGCACACTGAACTATCGAGTAGTCATTAGCTTTGCTCTGCCAGACGTTCATAACATCCGTCGTTGCTCCTGCAGCAGCCCTGGCACCCAGCGGTGCTTCCAGGACGTAATTCTTCTGTGCAGCAATGAGGATAATCCTCAAGTTACGGACCCAGTCCGTATAATTGCTACCATCATCTTTCAACTTTGCTTTCTCAAGGAACGCATTAAAATTCAACGGAACAACAGCACGAGCCATCTATCTACAATCAACATAAACAAGCAAGATACTATCAGGTACTAAGTTCATGATAAGTTTAAGTCAATTAATCAAATTACTTAAGAACTCCCACTTAGATAGACATCCCTCTAATCTTCTAAGTGATTACGTGATCCAAATCAACTAAACCATAACCGATCATCACATGAGATGGAGTAGGTTTCAATGGTGAACATCGTTATGTTGATCATATCTACTATATGATTCACGCTCGACCTTTCGGTCTCCGTGTTCCGAGGCCATATCTGCATATGCTAGGCTCATCAAGTTTAACCTGAGTATTCTGCGTGTGCAAAACTGGCTTGCACCCATTGTAGATGGACGTAGAGCTTATCACACCCGATCATCACGTGGTGTCTGGGCACGACGAACTTTGGCAACGGTGCATACTCAGGGAGAACACTTCTTGATAATTTAGTGAGAGATCATCTTATAATGCTACCGTCAATCAAAGCAAGATAAGATGCATAAAAAGATAAACATCACATGCAATCAATATAAGTGGTATGATATGGCCATCATCATCTTGTGCTTGTGATCTCCATCTCCGAAGCACCATCATGATCACCATCATCACCGGCGCGACACCTTGATCTCCATCGTAGCATCGTTGTCGTCTCGCCAATCTTATGCTTCCATGACTATCACTACCGTTTAGTAATAAAGTAAAGCATTACATCGCGATTGCATTGCATACAATAAAGCGACAACCATATGGCTCCTGCCAGTTGCCGATAACTCGGTTACAAAACATGATCATCTCATACAATAAAATTTAGCATCATGCCTTGACCATATCACATCACAACATGCCCTGCAAAAACAAGTTAGACGTCCTCTACTTTGTTGTTGCAAGTTTTACGTGGCTGCTACGGGCTTAAGCAAGAACCAATCTCACCTACGCATCAAAACTACAACGATAGTTTGTCAAATAGACTCCGTTTTAACCTTCGCAAGGACCGGGCGTAGCCACACTTGGTTCAACTAAAGTTGGAGAGACAGTCGCCCGCAAGCCACCTATGTGCAAAGCACGTCGGGGGAACCGGTCTCGCGTAAGCGTACGTGTAATGTTGGTCCGGGTTGTCTCATCCAACAATGCCGCCGAACCAAAGTATGACATGCTGGTAGGCAGTATGACTTATATCGCCCACAACTCACTTGTGTTCTACTCGTGCATATAACATCAACATAAATAACCTAGGCTCGGATGCCACTGTTGGGTTTCGTGGTAATTTCAAAAAATTTCCTACGCACACGCAAGATCATGTGATGCATAGCAATGAGAGGGGAGAGTGTTGTCTACGTACCCACACAGACCGACTGCGGAAGCGTTGACGCAACGTAGAGGAAGTAGTCGTACGTCTTCACGATCCAACCGATCAAGCACCGAAACTACGGTGCCTCCGAGTTCGAGCACACGTTCAGCTCGATGACGATCCCCGGACTCCGATCCAGCAGAGTGTCGGGGAAGAGATCCGTCAGCACGACGGCGTGGTGATGATCTTGATGCACTACAGCAGCAGGGCTTCGCCTAAACTCCGCTACAGTATTATCGAGGAATATGGTGGCTAGGGGCACCGCACACGGCTAAGGAATAGATCACGTGGATCAACTTGTGTGTTTCTGGGGTGCCTCTGCCTCAATATATAAAGGAGACAAGGGGGAGGGGGGCGCCGGCCAGGAGGAGGGCGCAGGAGGAGTCCTACTCCTTCCGGGAGTAGGACTCCCCCCCCAATCCTAGTTGGACTAGGATTCCCCGAGGGGGAAAGAGAGATAGGGGGGCCGACCACCTCTCCTATTCCTAATAGTACTAGGGGAGGGGGGAGGTGCGCAGCCACCTTGGGCTGCCCCTTTCTCCTTTCCACTAAAGCCCATTAAGGCCCATATGGCTCCCGGGGGGTTCCGGTAACCTCCCGGTACTCCGGTAAAATCCCGATTTCACCTGGGACACTTCCGATATCCAAACATAGGCTTCCAATAAATCAATCTTTATGTCTCGGCCATTTCGAGACTCCTCCTCATGTCCGTGATCACATCCGGGACTCCGAACAACCTTCGGTACATCAAAATGCATAAACTCATAATATAACTGTCACCGTAACCTTAAGCGTGCGGACCCTACGGGTTCGAGAACAATGTAGACATGACCGAGACACGTCTCTGGTTAATTACCAATAGCGGGACCTGGATGCCCATATTGGCTCCTACATATTCTACGAAGATCTTTATCGGTCAGACCGCATAACAACATACGTTGTTCCCTTTGTCATCGGTATGTTACTTGCCCGAGATTCAATCGTCGGTATCCAATACCTAGCTCAATCTCGTTACCGGCAAGTCTCTCTACTCGTTCCGTAATACATCATCTCACAACTAACATATTAGTTGTAATGCTTACAAGGCTTATGTGATGTGCATTATCGAGAGGGCCCAGAGATACCTCTCCGACAATCGGAGTGACAAATCCTAATCTCGAAATACGCCAACCCAAAATCTACCATTGGAGACACCTGTGGAGCTCCTTTATAATCACCCATTTACGTTGTGACGTTTGGTAGCACACAAAGTGTTCCTCCGGTAAACGGGAGTTGCATAATCTCATAGTCATAGGAACATGTATAAGTCATGAAGAAAAGCAATAGCAACATACTAAATGATCGGGTGCTAAGCTAATGGAATGGGTCATGTCAATCAGATCATTCAACTAATGATGTGATCTCGTTAATCAAATAACAACTCTTTGTTCATGGTTAGGAAACATAACCATATTTGATTAATGAGCTAGTCAAGTAGAGGCATACTAGTGACACTCTGTTTGTCTATGTATTCACACATGTATTATGTTTCCGGTTAATACAATTCTAGCATGAATAATAAACATTTATCATGATATAAGGAAATAAATAATAACTTTATTATTGCCTCTAGGGCATATTTCCTTCAACTAGCACATATATTCCAGCAAGTTCCACTTTGCTGATTTTACTCTAATGCTTAAGGTTTTCCCGTTATATCTACACTATGATCTGTGTAGCTGCTTTGTGTCGCACTAGCAGCAGTCCACTCTTGAAGCTAAACACTGCAATGACTTACAAAATTGGCACCAAGGCATTGAGTGCCATTCTGGATGCAATGGAACTCATATGCTCCCCACCTGTTGATTCTTGTTCAGAATATGATCCTAATGACTATTCTAACCTCGAGGAGTCAAAGGCAGATGGCCTGTCCTGTTCACCCATCAAGGTGCCTGTTCTAATTTGGCAATGTTTTATTGATTGCGGGTATCTTGCATATGTTGTCTTGCATTTCTTCTACTTTGTTGCACCGCCATCCGCTTAGTTTACTCATCATATATGTCGAGATGCCATGCCCATCCATTATCAATACATATTCCATCTGTCATCATACCATGTTTTTCCACTCAAATGATGTTCTTGTGCATCAGACATCAAAAAGGAAGAGGGTGATTGCCGAACCTAAAGGAGCACCAGCAAAGTCCTTGAAAAACGTGGTGGTGCCGGGGAAATCAGATAGCACCCCACTTATATTGGTTGTACAACCAGTGACACAAAACGTAGGACCGACTCCAGCAGACTGTACCCATACTTCACTGGCCACACCACTAGCCCCACCACACATGACCTGCACTCCAGCAAAAGGTATACCGATTTCATTTGTCATAGCACTAGCTGTACCATAGAAAAATCCCACTCCAGCAAAAGGTACAGCAAGTCCACTGGCCGAAGACCTATCCCAACTGTAGAGACGGCCAATTCCTGCAGATTGGAACCCCATTCCATTTATTCCCAGTTTAAAAGACAATGCTTTCAATGTTGTTAGGGACTACGTGCATATATTCTCATCATGGGAAGATTATTGTGAAGACAAACACCATTTTCACATCTTCCTGTCCAACTTACATGTAAGTGCAATTATTCATGGTTATTATTTTCCTGTTTTCTGCTGATTGAACACATGAATGATTTACATTACATTGTTGTAACTAGGCGAGGGTCAATCTGGATAGTCATGACGAGCAAAGCTTGCTTGTGCTTTTCAAGGAAGCATTGCAGTAGTATCGGTGTTACCTGAGGAAATCACACTTTGATGGCAAGTCTATAAACAAATTTCTGGTGAAGTCTCCTGTGCTAAATTTAGAAGACATTGAATGGAAAAACCTTTTTATGCACTGGTCTCGTTCCCAGGATGAGGTACTGTCTATGAAATCACATGACAATTTGAACTTCTACTTTTCCGCATGTGCCTTACGGATCTTTTTTGCAGGAAATCTGCTCGAAGAAGAATTCCGGTTTGACAAGAACGACAGGATATCGCAAATATGCTGCCCACTACTTTGCTCTTGTTAGTACCTGTCGTCCTGTATCATTGTACTTGCATACATACCTGGTTCATTATGTGACATCAGTATACATGATAGCTTCCTTATCAATTGTTCGCTCCAAATTATCTGATCTGTATGAATGGTTACATTAGTGTAGAATATATCCAATGCCAATGTTTTTTTAGCTCTGCATTGTTCTTGTAAGTACATGCTGTCCTATATCAGTGTACTTATAATGACAGGTAGTTGTTCATGTACCATCACTCCGCAGCTTATTTTCCTTTGCCCTCCATTTTCTACACATCAGATCTATATTTACTCTTACCATAAGGTTGGTACTGAAGAAGTTTAGCTGTGCATTGCTCTTGGCTGTACCTTTTGCCTATATCGCTCCACTTACATTTATAGCTACTTGGTTATGTAGCATCACTCTTCATCTTATCTTAAATATTCTCCATTTTTTCGTATATTATCACATCTATATTTACTCTTGACAAAATGTAGAATAAAGGCAATGCTTTTGAAGAAGATTCTGTGGTAAACTTCTTGAATTGCCCCCCCCCCCCCCATCAGCATGGACAAGGCCTTTATAGAGCCTGTCTTCACCAATAGTGTAAGTTTGTCCATCTCAAGCCTTCAAACTTTGTTGTATATATTTGGTTAGGCATGACTGCAACAGCTGTTTATTTTTGGTGTTTGCATCAAATTGCTTGTTTAAAGTTTATAATGTAGTTCATAAACAAAAGTTTGTCCTTTCTCAATTTAAGTTTTCAGTTGTACAACCAACTTCCTTCTTCATACCATGTAAATTAAACTATACAGAGCAAGTGTTCTTCTTTTGCACTGCATGTATGCTTCTGTTCTTCATCCGTAATCCAGTGGTGTGGTGAACCTACCCACTACAGCACAATGTCATATTCTGCAATGTCTTAACTATGAACAATGTCATATCATTCTACTATTATTTAAACCGTCTCTTTATTTGCCAATCTGAAATGGTATAAATTGACAGCACACTAACCATTGATACTTATGAGTTCTTGATCTATAATCCAGTGGTGTCGTGAAGCTGCCAACTCCTTCACAATGTCATTTCCTGCCATGTCTTGACCTGAACAATACCATATTGTGTTAATGCAAATTTAAACTGTGTCACTTTATTCGTTAGTAAGAAATGTGATGAATTGTCAGCACTGATACTTTTATGTGCAAAACCTGTCATCTGTCTGCTTATTTATCTTTCAGAGTGAGGAAGATATAAGTGTTGAACAAGCGCAATCTCATCATCTTGCTCAGCTGCTTGCGCTGCAGCTCCCCAGCAGGGCTAACCTTTCTTGAACTCTATTGAAGTGTTGTCGGTTTTGTATATTATTTTGTCAGCGTGTTTATTTGCACTGGTGGAGATCTTTGATGCCCAGTGTATGTAAGCTGTTGTCTGCTTGTGCTTTATTATCATAGTGGCGAACTTTGATGCCCAGTGGATGTAATATGCCGTAATTTCTTTATTGTATAGTATAGGTTTTTCCTTATTCACGATGTTGGAGTTATTTTACTGTATATATATCCTGTCTTCGCAGTAAACCGGCCAAACCGTAAAATTACGGTACACAATCGGGCCGTCATGCAATCACGATGTAGGTTGGGCCTGAAACTTGTCGGTCAGCTCACGGGCCGACAGCAGCCCGAAATGAACCCTGGCCCATGATTGTGCGAAGCAAATCACAGGCTTTTAACAGGCCGAAAAATTGTCTCGGTCCTTGTTTGGCCCAATCAGATATCGGCTGCGAGCAGGCCAGATGCAAACTGGGCCATAGTTAGGCCCAACTATATGACGGACTTTTAACAGGCTGAAATTAATATAGGGCCGAAATGTTAAACGGGCCCTTAACAGGCCAAAACTAATATGAGGTCGAATTACTAAGTGGGCTTTTAGCAAGTGGGCCCAAAAGCATAGTGTCCAGTTGACGGGCCGAATCTGATATGGGCCATAATTAGGCCCAAAACCTCTTAAAGGGCTAGACCTCATCTGGGCCGTAATTTGGCCCAGAACGTGGTAGGCTTTTAACGGGTCGGATCTCATATGGGCCACTATTAGGCCCGGAGCATGGCAGGCCATTAATAGGCCGGATCAAATATGGGTCGGCATTTGGCCCAAAACATGGCAGCCAGTTAACGGGCCGTCCTACTAGGGTCCTCAAAATCTTGTGGGCCTACAGCTGGGCCGACCCATTAATGTCAGCGAAATCTCGTGGGCCTTTAGCTGGGCCGGCCCATTATGACCCACAAGAATTTTGTGGGCCTTTACCAGGGCTGGCCTATTATGGCACATGAAAATCTTGTGGTCCTTTACCTGGGCCGGCCCATTATGGCCCGCGAAATCTTGTGGGCCTTTAGCCGGGCCAGCCCATTATGGTCCGCAAAATCTCATGGGCCTTTAGCTAGGCCGGCCCATTATGGTCCGCAAAATCTTGTGGGCCTTTAGTTGGACCGACCCATTTAAACTTATTGGGCCGTGCCATGTGTCGATGTATCATAGGCGCATTCTGTCCAGTGAGTGGATGACATCTGTCCCGACGATGAGCCGACATGTGTTTCCTCTAGCCAATGATGATTTTACACGTGGAAAATCCCCATTGGTCGGGGCTGTTAACGGGTTATCGCATCCAAAACCCGACCCGATAGCTTAACGGCGTTCTGTTATGGTGGATGCCACGTGTCAGTCACCCTTGACGAAAGCACTTCTGTGACGCGCGATTTATCGTCATGGAAGTGGACACTTCCGTGATGATAATTTTGGTAATGTCATGGAACACTTCTACGACAGCACATGTATGACTATCTTGATTCTGTCATAAATTTGTCATGGATGTACATGCATGACAAAAAAAGCGACCTACTGTGACAAACACGTATCATCACGGAAGTGTATTTTTTTGTAGTGCATGCCCCCCTGTTTTTCGGCACAACTTGGATGCCGAAAAATAATTTGCCCAGAGTTTGTTCTGAGGACGATGTCAACACTCCATCGTCCATTTATATGTCCGTAGGGCGATAATTATATATCGGCCATGATTTATGCTAAGGGCGATGGTCATATATCGGCCATGTCTTTGCTTAGGGCGATAGTTATATATCGACCGTTGCCTATCTAGGCTTCTTGCCACACACTTGGGTGATACTTCTTTAAATACTTTCCATTGAGAGCTCGAGGTAACAATGTGCCTTGTACGGATTCCATCAAATATGAGTTTCCAGGAACTACTCTTGTAATCTTAAAAGGACCTTCCCAACTAGGAGACCACCTCCAGAATTTTCTATCTTTTGAACCAATTGGTAGAATCACCTTCCACACGTGATCGCCAAATTGGAAATTCTTCAACTTGACCTTCTTATTGTAAGCTCTTGCCACCCTCAACTCATCTCTCTCTATGGCCTTCAAAGAAGCCGAACGTTTATCGGTGACTTCATCAATATTATCCATCATCAAGTTATAAAAGTCTACCGCCGATAAATCATTTTGTTTGGCTATTTTCAAAGCATTCAAATTCACTTCCACTGGTGAAACGGCCTCTTGACCATATACGAGCTCATATGGAGTTACCTTTGTAGCACCATGCCTTGAGATTCTGTGTGCCCACAAAGCTTCGGACAGTAGCTCATGCCATCTCCTTGGATTATCCTCAATCTTCTTCTTGATGAGATTGATTAATATTTTATTGCTAGACTCAGCTTGTCCATTGGCTTGGGCATAATATGGGGAGGAATTGAGCAACTTTATCTTATGTGATTCGGCAAATTCTCTAACTTGATGTGACATAAAGGATGAACCTTGGTCCGTAGTTAATGTTTGAGGAATGCCAAATCTATGTATAATGTGCTCAGTTATGAATTGAATTACCTCTGTATGCATCATATTTTTGAGTGGTATTACTTCAGACCATTTAGTAAAATAATCAGTTGCCACCAACACGAACTGATGCCCTTTTGAAGAAGAAGGATGAAGCTATCCAATAAAGTCTAATCCCCAACCTCTAAAAGGCCACGGCTTGATAATAGGATGTAACATAGCAGCGGGAGCCAACTGAATATCACCAAAGTTTTGACAAGCTTCACATCCTTTATAATACCGGAAGCAATCGTTAACCATTGTCGGCCAATAAAACCCAGCACGTCGTAATAACCATTTCATCTTGGGAGCCGACTGATGAGTGCCAGAAATACCTTCATGGGCCTCTCCCATAGCAACTCTTGCTTGGTCCTCGTCCAAGCACTTTAAAATAACATCATCAACCGTTCGACGATAGAGATCATCATCTCTCATTGTGTATTTGAAAGCCATATGCCGAACAGTCCTATCCATCCTTTTACTAGGATCACACAAATAATCAATAATGGGTTTCCTCCAGTCTTGATTTTCTCCTTGTCTCGACGTCCAATAAGCGTCGGCCCAAATAAGTAATAGCATGCTCCTTTCCTTCGGTCTCTTGAGTCAAAATAGCACCAATAACACCTTCCTCCACTGCAATGTAAAGTCTAAATGGCTCCCTGTGCCTGGGTGCTTTCATAACTAGAGGAGTGCACAAATATTTCTTAATCATATCAAATGCCTCTTACTGTTTTGCCCCCCAAGTAAAATCAACATCATTCTTTAACCGAAGGATATGAGTAAATGCATCAACCTTCCCTAATAGATTGGCTATGAACCTCCTCAAATAATTGACCTTGCCATGGAATTTTTGCACATCTCTCTTGCATGTTGGAGCCTCTACTTTCTGTATAGCTTCTATCTTTTTGGGATCAATTTCCACGCCATCTTCATGAATAATGAAACCCAGAAACTTCCCAGCCGATACACCAAAGGCACACTTCAAAGGATTCATTTTCAGCCCATATTTCTTCATTCTTTCAAAAGCCAAACACAAATCGGCTAAGTGAGATTCAAAAGCATCCGATTTGACAGCAATATCATCAATATAGACCTAAAGTATAATGATAACCCACAAGTATAGGGGATCGCAACAGTTTTTGAGGGTAGAGTATTCAACCCAAATTATTGATTCGACACAAGGGGAGCCAAAGAATATTCTCAAGTATTAGCAGCTGAGTTGTCAATTCAACCACACCTGGAAACTTAGTATCTGCAGTAAAGTATTTAGTAGCAAAGTAATATGATAGTAGTGGTAACAATAGCAAAAGTAATGTTTTTGGTATTTTGTAGTGATTGTAACAATAGCAACGGAAAAGTAAATAAGCGAAGAACAATATATGGAAAGGTCGTAGGCAATGGATCGGTGATAGAGAATTATGCCGGATGTGGTTCATCATGTAATAGTCATAACCTAGGGTGACACAGAACTAGCTCCAATTCATCAATGTAATGTAGGCATGTATTCCGAATATAGTCATACGTGCTTATGGAAAAGAACTTGCATGACATCTTTTGTCCTACCCTCCCGTGGCAGCGGGATCCTAGTGGAAACTAAGGGATATTAAGGCCTCCTTTTAATAGAGTACCGGACCGAAGCATTAACACATAGTGAATACATGAACTCCTCAAACTACAGTCATCACCAGAAGTGGTCCCGATTATTGTCACTTCGGGGTTGCCGGATCATAACACATAGTAGGTGACTATAG
Organism: Triticum aestivum; assembly: GCF_018294505.1. NCBI lineage: Eukaryota > Viridiplantae > Streptophyta > Magnoliopsida > Poales > Poaceae > Triticum > Triticum aestivum. Next base: position 449,905,711 of record NC_057812.1, on the reverse strand, counting down.
ACTTGCAAGATAGGATCAAGAACTCACATATATTCATGAAAACATAATAGGTTCAGATCTGAAATCATGGCACTCGGGCCCTAGTGACAAGCATTAAGCATAGCAAAGTCATAACAACATCAATCTCAGAACATAGTGGATACTAGGGATCAAACCCTAACAAAACTAACTCGATTACATGATAAATCTCATCCAACCCATCACCGTCCAGCAAGCCTACGATGGAATTACTCATGCACGGCGATGAGCGTTATGAAATTGGTGATGGAGGATGGTTGATGATGACGATGGCGACGGATTCCCCTCTCCGGAGCCCCGAACGGACTCCAGATCAGCCCCCCCGAGAGAGTTTAGGGCTTGGCGGTGGCTCTGTATCGTAAAACGCGATGAATCTTTCTCTATGATTTTTTTCTCTCCGAACAAGAATATATATAGTTGGAGTTGAGGTCGGAGGAGCTCTAGGGGGCCCACGAGGTAGGGGGGCGCGCCCAGGGGACAGGCGCGCCCCCCACCCTCGTGGCTAGGGTGTGGGCCCCCTGGTCTTGATCTTTTGCCAGTATTTTTTATTATTTCCAAAAATAATCTCCTTGAAGTTTCAGGTCATTCTGAGAACTTTTGTTTCTGCACATAAATAACACCATGGCAATTCTGCTGAAAACAACGTCAGTCCGGGTTAGTTCCATTCAAATCATGCAAGTTAGAGTCCAAAACAAGGGCAAAAGTGTTTGGAAAAGTAGATATGACGGAGACATATCATATAACACCAAGTAAATCATGAAAAGTTAAATTCATAGCCCTTTGATACGTGGCGCCGACATTCTTTAATCCAAAAATCATCACCGTCCACTCAAATAAACCGGGGCAATTTAGTAATCACATTCTTTAATCCAAAGGTATCAACTCCCCCAAGCTTAAACCTTTGCTTGTCCTCAAGCAATTCAGTTGAAAAACTGAAAGTGATAAAGAAAAACTTTTACAAACTCTGTTTGCTGTTGTTGTTGTAAATATGTAAAGTCAACATTCAAGTTTTCAGCAAAGATTATAAACTAACCATATTCACAATAACGCTTAGGTCTCATGTTTAATCATATCAATGGCATAATCAACTAGCGAGCAATAATAATAAATATCGGATGACAACACTTTCTCAAAACAATCATAATATGATATAACAAGATGGTATCTCGCTAGCCCTTTCTGAGACCGCAAAACATAAATGCAGAGCACCTTTAAAGATCAAGGACTGACTAGACATTGTAATTCATGGTAAAAGAGATCCTGTCAAGTCATACTCAATGTAAACTAATAGTAATGAATGCAAATGATAGAGGTGCTCTCTAGCGGGTGCTTTTTAATAAGAGGATGATGACTCAACATGAACGTAAATAGATAGGCCCTTCGCAGAGGGAAGCAGGGATTTGTAGAGGTGCCAGAGCTCGATTTTAAAATAGAAATGAATAATATTTTGAGCGGTATACTTTCATTGTAAACATAACAAGCAAGAGATGGCGATATCTTCCATGCTACACACATTATAGGCGGTTTCCAAACAGAATGGTAAAGTTTATACCCCCTCCACCAACAAGCGTCAATCCATGGCTTGCTCGAAACAACGAGTGCCTCCAACTAACAACAGTCCCAGGGGGAGTTTTGTTTGCAATTATTTTGATTTGATTTGCATAAAGCATGGGACTGGGCATCCCGGTGACCAGCCATTTTCTCGTGAGTGAGGAGCGGAGTCCACTTCTCTTGAGAATAACCCGCCTAACATGGAAGATACGGACAACCCTAGTTGATACATGAGCTATTCGAGCATACAAAACAGAATCTTTATTTGAAGGTTTAGATTTTGGCACATACAAATTTACTTGGAATGATAGGTAGATACCGTATATAGGTAGGTATGGTGGACTCATATGGAATAACTTTGGGGTTTATGGGATTGGATGCACAAGCAGTATTCCCGCTTAGTACAGGTGAAGGCTAGAAAAAGACTGGGAAGCGACCAGCTAGAGAGCGACAACAGTCATGAACATGCATTAAAATTAATCAACACCGAATGCAAGCATGAGTAGGATATAATGCACCATGAACATAAATATCGTAGAGGCTATGTTGATTTTGTTTCAACTACATGCGTGAACATGCGCCAAGTCAAGTCACTCGAATCGTTCAAAAGAGGATACCACCCTATCATACCACATCACAACCATTTAAATAGCATGTTGGCACGCAAGGTAAACCATTATAAGCTCCTAGCTAATTAAGCATGGCATAAGCAATTATAATCTCTAATTGTCATTGCAAACATGTTTATTCATAATAGGCTGAATCAGGAATGATGAACTAATCATATTTACAAAAACAAGAGAGGTCGAGTTCATACCAGCTTTTCTCCCATCTCAATCAGTCCATCATATATCGTCATAATTGCCTTTCACTTGCACGACCGAATGATGTGAATAATAATAACAGTGCACGTGCATTGGACTAAGCTGGAATCTGCAAGCATTCAATAAACATGAGAAGACAAGGCAATATGGACTCTGGGTTAAATCAACAATAATGCATATAGGAGACACTTCAACAATTTAATTATGGTCTTCTCCTATCGACCCCCAAAGAAAAGAAATGAAATAAAACTATTTACACGGGAAACCTCCCAACAAGCAAAAGAAAAACATGAATCTTTTTGGGTTTTCTTTTTAATTACTATTACAAGCATGGAAATTTAAACTAGCTAAAAGCTACAACTATTTTTTTGTTTTGTTTTTCTTATGGTTTATTAAACACACAAGAAGAAAGCAATAAAAAAGGAAATAAACTAGCATGGATAATACAGTGAAAAAGTATGAGCACCGACAACTAGCAATGAGTGTGTGAACATGAATGTAATGTCGGTGAGAAATACGTACTCCCCCAAGCTTAGGCTTTTGGCCTAAGTTGGTCTATGGCCACGGTTGGCCTGGCGGATATCCATAGTAATAGTTGGGGTTGTACTGAGAAGAAGAAGACTCTGATTGCCACTGGTTGGCAATCATCTCCGGATCCCACTGGTAATTAGACTGTCATGGAGGATCAACTTGTGGTTTCGACTCTGGCTCTGTGGGTGATGTAGGGTTCCGGTAGGCGTGAATAGCCTCCAACGGAACAAGGTACTTGTGTGCAGATAAATCAAACAAGGAAGGAGCAGGCAGGGTAATAGTCTCAGGATGATGTTTATCAAAGAACAATTTGTATTTGAGCTCATTTCCCCTATTCTTAACAATAAAAACGTGTTCTACCATACTCTTATAATTTAAATAAACAGGAGGCAGCAATTTTTCTTCCTTCTCATAATGTCTAATAGGTATGTTAAAATGTGCATCTAGGCGCGAGGCGAAGATGCCTCCAAAGACGGGGCCCTTAGTACGGTTAAGATTTAACCGCTTTGCAATAATAGCACCCATGATGAATGTATCATCACGAAATAAGGCATGGCACAAAATAACAATATCAGGGGCACTCAGATTTCCACAGTTTCCGCGCCTAATTAAGAATCTACTAGCAAATATAGCAAAGTAACGTAGAACAGGAAAGTGTATGCTAGTAGTTCGTGCATCAGAAACCTTCCTCGTTCCCCCTACAATGATAGTATCAATAAACCCATCCACATCGCCGCGATGTGGTTCCTCTATGATGCCCACGAAAGGGATCAAACAAACCCGACAAAAATCACGAAGTGACATCTCCTTATGCTCATCATATAAATAAAACTCCACCGTAGGTGGTGAGCTCCTAGCATGGAAATGAAAGTTTTGCACAAAGATATTGGTGAGTAAGAGATACTGTTCGCGCTGGTCGTGGAGGAAGGCGGTGAGGCCTGCATTCTCAGACAATTCATAGAAATCATCATAAATCCCGGCTGCTCTCAAGAAATCATCACAAGGCCATTCACACGGCCGAGCCTCCGCGATGCGAGGCAGATTATATTTGGGCCTCTTCGCTTCTTCATTTTGCTTTTCCTTCGAGCTTCGGCTCGATGAGCCCCTCAAAAATCTCTTCATTATTTTCTGAAAAATTCTGGAATTTTTAGTAACTTCAAATAAAAGTGAACCAAACTCAACAAAATTGATAGCAACTACTCCTACAAGTGCCTAGAGCCTATATCCTGCATCAAAACTACTTGGAACCACATAAATTTGACATGCAAGCTCAAGGACAGGGTCACCTAAGTAGCAAAAATATGCAATGAATAAAGCACTAGAACAAAAACTAATTGGACCATTGGAGGAGTCACATACCAAGGAACAATCCCCCAAAAGCAGTTTTGTGAGAGGTGCTTTGAGCAAGGAGATTGAAAATCGCAGCAAAATGAGCTAGAACTCGTGCTTGAGTTGGATAATGGTGTTTGTGGGAGGAAGAAGGAGTGTGTGGGTGCAGGAATAAGTGGAGGAGGGCCACCATAGGCCCACGAGGCCAGGAGGCGCGCCCAGGGGGGTAGGGCGCGCCCTCCACCCTCGTGGCCATGTGAATGCCCCCCCTTGCTGTGTTCTCAGTGCCAAATATTCTCAAATATTCCAGAAAAAATCATATTTGAATTTCAGGGCATTTGGAGAACTTTTATTTTCGGGGTATTTTTATATTGCACGGATAATCAGAAAACAGACAGAAATTACTATTTTTGCTTTATTTAATATAAATAACAGAAAGTAGAAAGAGGGTACAGAGAGTTGTGTTTTCTAAATTCATCCATCTCATGATCATCAAAAGGAATCCATTAACAAGGTTGATCAAGTCTTGTTAACAAATTCATTCCGAATAACATGGAACCAGAGAATTTTCGAATAACACTAGGTTACCTCAACGGGGATATGCACATCCCCAACAATAAGAATATCATATTTCTTCTTGATAGTAGGAAGAGGAAATTCAAAACCTCCAAAAATAATCGATGGAATTTTTCCAATAGAATTGATACTATGGACTTGAGGTTGTTTCCTCGGAAAGTGTACCGTATGCTCATTACCATTAACATGAAAAGTGAAATTGCCTTTGGTGCAATCAATAACAGCCCCTACAGTATTCAAAAAGGGTCTTCCAAGAATAATAGACATACTATCGTCCTCGGGAATATCAAGAATAACAAAGTCCGTTAAAATAGTAACGTTAGCAACCACAACAGGCACATCCTCACAAATACCGATAGGTATAGCAGTTGATTTATCAGCCATTTGCAAAGATATTTCAGTAGGTGTCAACTTATTCAAATAAAGTCTACAATATAAAGAGAGAGGCATAAAACTAACACCGGCTCCAAGATCACATAAAATAGTTTTAACATAGTTTCTTTTAATGGAGCATAATTAGTAACAATTTCAGCTTTCGGTATCTTTCTTTTATTAGTAACAATTTCTTTCATATACTTAGCATAAGGATTTATTTTGAGCATATCATTTAATCACATACGCAAAAAATAGGTCTAATCATTTCAGCAAAGCGCTCAAAATCCTCATCATCCTTTTTCTTGGATGGTTTGGGAGGAAAAGGCATGGGTTTTTGAACCCAAGGCTCTCTTTCCTTACCGTGTTTCCTAGCAACAAAGTCTTTCTTATCATAATGTTGATTCTTTGATTGTGGGTTATCAAGATCAACAACAGGTTCAATTTCTATATCATTATCATTACTAGGTTGAGCATCAACATGAACGTTATCATTAACATTATCACTAGTTTCATGTTCATTTCCAGATTGTGTTTCAGCATCAGAAATAGAAATATCATTTGGATTCTCGGGTGTTTCAGCAGTAGGTTCACTAGAAGCATGCAAAGTCCTATCATTTTGCTTTTTCTTCCTTTTAGAAGGACTAGGTGCATCTATATTATTTCTCTGAGAATCTTGCTCAATTCTCTTAGGGTGGCCTTCATGATACAAAGGTTCCTGAGTCATTTTACCAGTTCTAGTAGCCACCCTAACATCATAGTCCTTATTCTTACTATTCAATTCGTTGAGCAAATCATTTTAAGCTTTAAGTACTTGTTCTACTTGAGTGGTAACCATAGAAGCATGTTCACTAATAAGTTTAAGTTCACCTTTAACATTAGCCATATAATCACCCAAGTGTTCAAGCATATCAGCACTGCGTTTTAATTCTCTACCAAAATAAGCATTGAAGTCTTCTTGCTTAACCATAAATTTATCAAACTCATCTAAGCATGGGCTAGCAAACTTGGTGAATGGGATTTCAGCTTTATCATATCTATAGAGAGAATTTACCTTTACCACCTGTGTCGGGTTATCAAGACCATGTGTTTCTTTAATAGGTGATGGATTAAAACCATATATTTCTTCAACAGGCGGTAAATTAACACCATGTATTTCTTCAATAGGAGGTAAATTCTTAACATCTTCAGCTTTAATACCCTTTTCTTTCATAGATTTCTTTGCCTCTTGCATATCTTCAGGACTGAGAAATAGAACACCCCTTTTCTTCGGAGTTGGTTTAGGAATAGGCTCAGGAGTTGGCTCAAGAAGTGTCCAATTATTTTCATTTGTCAACATATTATTCAATAGAATTTCAGCTTCATCCGGTGTTCTTTCCCTGAAAACAGAACCAACACAACTATCCAGGTAATCTCTGGAAGCATCGGTTAGTCCATTATAAAAGATATCAAGTATTTCATTTTTCTTAAGAGGGTGATCAGGCAAAGCATTAAGTAATTGAAGAAGCCTCCCCCAAGCTTGTGGGAGTCTCTCTTCTTCAATTTGCACAAAATTATATATATCCCTTAAGGCAGCTTGTTTCTTATGAGCAGGGAAATATTTAGCAGAGAAGTAATAAATCATATCCAAGGGACTACACACACAACCAGGATCAAGAGAATTAAACCATATCTTAGCATCACCCTGTTGGGGAACGTAGCAGAACTTCAAAAATTTTCCTACGTATCACCAAGATCTATCTATGGAGAGACCAGCAACGAGTAGAAAGGAGAGTGCATCTACATACCCTTGTAGATCGCTAAGCGGAAGCGTTCAAGTGAACGGGGTTGATGGAGTCGTACTCGTCGTGATTTAGATCACCAATGATCAAGTGCCGAACGGACGGCACCTCCGCGTTCAACACACGTACAGCCCGGTGACGTCTCCCACGCCTTGATCCAGCAAGGAGAGAGGGAGAGGTTGAGGAAGACTCCATCCAACAGCAGCACAACAGCGTGGTGGTGGTGGAGGAGCGTGGCAATCCCGCAGGGCTTCGCCAAGCACCACGGGAGAGGAGAAGAACTTGGGAGAGAGGGAGGGGCTGCACCAAAGGCATAAGGTATGTTTGGGAGGCCCTCCTACCCCACTATATATAGGGATCCCAAGGGGGGGGGGTGCGCCAGCCCCTAGGATATCCAATCTCCAAGGGGGCGGCGGCCAGGGGAGGAGTCCTCCCCCCCCAAGGCACCTAGGAGGTGCCTTCCCCTGCTGGGACTCTTCCTTTAGGGTTTCCCCAGGCGCATGGGCCTCTTGGGGCTGGTGCCCTTGGACCATGTAGGCCAAGGCGCACCCCCTACAGCCCATGTGGCCCCCGGGGGCAGGTGGCCCCACCCGGTGGGCCCCCGGGACCCTTCCGGTGGTCCCGGTACAATACCGATGACCCCGAAACTTGTCCCGATGGCCGAAACAGGACTTCCTATATATAAATCTTTACCTCCGGACCATACCGGAACTCCTCGTGACATCCGGGATCTCATCCGGGACTCCGAACAACATTCGGTAACCACATACAAGCTTCCTTTATAACCCTAGCGTCATCGAACCTTAAGTGTGTAGACCCTACGGGTTCGGGAGACATGCAGACATGACCGAGACGTTCTCCGGTCAATAACCAACAGCGGGATCTGGATACCCATGTTGGCTCCCACATGTTCCACGATGATCTCATTGGATGAACCACGATGTCAAGGACTCAATCGATCCTGTATACAATTCCCTTTGTCTAGCGGTATTTTACTTGCCCGAGACTCGATCGTCGGTATCCAATACCTTGTTCAATCTCGTTACCGGCAAGTCACTTTACTCGTTCCGTAACACATCATCCCGTGATCAACTCCTTGGTCACATTGCGCATATGATGATGTCCTACCGAGTGGGCCCAGAGATACCTCTCCGTTTACACGGAGTGACAAATCCCAGTCTCGATCCGCATAAAACAATAGATACTTTCGGAGATACCTGTAGTGCACCTTTATAGTCACCCAGTTACGTTGTGACGTTTGATACACCCAAAGCACTCCTACGGTATCCAGGAGTTACACGATCTCATGGTCAAAGGAAGAGATACTTGACATTGGCAAAGCTCTAGCAAATGAACTACACGATCTTTTGTGCTAGTCTTAGGATTGGGTCTTGTCCATCACATCATTCTCCTAATGATGTGATCCCGTTATCAACGACATCTAATGTCCATAGTCAGGAAACCATGACTATCCGTTGATCACAACGAGCTAGTCAACTAGAGGCTCACCAGGGACATATTGTGGTCTATGTATTCACACGTGTATTACGATTTCCGGATAATACAGTTATAGCATGAATAAAAGATAATTATCATGAACAAGGAAATACAATAATAACACTTTTATTATTGCCTCTAGGGCATATTTCCAACAGTCTCCCACTTGCACTAGAGTCAATAATCTAGTTCACATCGCCATGTGATTAACACTCACAGGTCACATCGCCTTGTGACTAATACCCAAGAGTTTACTAGAGTCAGTAGTCTAGTTCACATCACTATCTGATTAACACTCAATGAGTTTTATGTTTGATCATGTTGCTTGTGAGAGAGGTTTTAGTCAACGGGTCTGAACCTTTCAGATCCGTGTGTGCTTTACGAATCTCTATGTCATCTCCTAGATGCAGCTACCACGCTCTATTTGGAGCTGTTCCAAATAACTGTTCTACTTGGAGCTATTCTAAATTGTTGCCCCATTGTATGTATCCGGTATCTCTACTCAGAGCTATCCGGATAGGTGTTAAGCTTGCATCGACGTAACCTTTATGACGAACTCTTTTACCACCTCCATAATCGAGAAAATTCCTTAGTCCACTAGTTACTAAGGATAACTTTGACCGCTGTCCTGTGAGCCATTCTTGGATCACTCTTGTACCCCTTGACTGACTCATGGCAAGGCACACTTCAGGCGCGGTACACAGCATAGCATACTGAAGAGCCTACGTCTTAAGCATAGGGGACGACCTTCGTCCTTTCTCTCTATTCTGCCGTGGTCGAGCTTTAAGTCTTAACTTCGTACCTTACAATTCAGGCAAGAACTTCTTCTTTGACTGATCCATCTTGAATACCTTCAAGATCATGTCAAGGTATGTGCTCATTTGAAAGTACCATTAAGCGTTTTGATCTATCCTTATAGATCTTGATGCTCAATGTTCAAGTAGCTTAATCCAGGCTTTCCATTGAAAAACACTTTCAAAATAACCCTATATGCTTTCTAGAAATTCTACATCATTTCTGATCATCAATATGTCAACAACATATACTCATCAGAAATTCTATAGTGCTCCCACTCACTTCTTTGGAAATACAAGTTTCTCATAAACTTTGTACAAACCCAAAATCTTTGATCATCATCAAAGCATACATTCCAACTCCGAGATGCTCACTCCAGTCCTTAGAAGGATCGCTGGAGCTAGCATACCTTTTAGCATCCTTAGGATCGACAAAAACTTTCTGATTGTATTACATACAACCTTTCCTTACGTAAACTGGTAAGGAAACTCGTTTTGACATCCATCTGCCAGATTTCATAAATGCAGCTAATGCTAACATGATTCCGACGGACTTAAGCATCGCTACGGATGAGAAAATCTCATCGTAGTCAACTCCTTGAACTTGTGAAAAACTCTTCGCCACAAGTCGAGCCTCATAGACGGTGACATTACCATCCACGTCCGTCTTCTTCTTAAAAGATCCATTTATCTCAATGAATTGCCGATCATCGGGCAAGTCCATCAAAGTCCATGCTTTGTTCTGATATATGGATAATATCTCGGATTTCATGGCTTCTAACCATTTGTCGGAATTCAGGCCCACCATCGCTTCTCCATAGCTCGTAGGTTCATTGTTGTCTAGCAACATGACCTTCAAGACAGGATTACGTACCACTCTGAAGTAGTACGCATCCTTGTCATCCTACGAGGTTTGGGAGTGACTTGATCCGAAGTTTCATGATCAATATCATAAGCTTCCACTTCAATTGGTGTAGGTGCCACAGGAACAACTCCCTGTGCCCTGTCACACACTAGTTGAAGAGACGGTTCAATAACCTCATCAAGTCTCCACCATCCTCCCACTCAACTCTTTCGAGAGAAACCTTTCCTCGAGAAAGGACCCGATTCAAGAAACAGTCCATATTGCTTTCGGATCTGAATTAGGAGGTATAACCAACTGTTTTGGGTGTCATATGAAGATGCATTTTATCCGCTTTGGGTTCGAGCTTAATCCTGAAACTTTTTCACATAAGCGTCGCAACCCCAAACCTTTAAGAAACGACAACTTAGGTTTCTCTAAACCATAATTCATACGGTGTCATCTCAACGGAATTACGTGGTGCCCTATTTAAAGTGAATGTGGTTGTCTCTAATGCCTATCCCATGGACAATAGTGGTAATTCGATAAGAGACATCATGGTACGCACCATATCCAATAGGGTGTAACTATGATGTTCGGACACACCATCACACTATGGTGTTCCAGGCGGTATTAATTGCGGAACAATTTCCACAATGTCTTAATTGTGTGCCAAAACTCGTAACTCAGATATTCATCTCTATGATCATATCATAGACATTTTATCCTCTTGTCACAATGATCTTCTACTTCACTCTGAAATTACTTGAACCATTCAATAATTCAGACTTGTGTTTCATCAAGTAAATATTCTCAACATCTACTCGAATCATCTGTGAAGTAAGAACATAACGATATTCACTGCATGCCTCAGCACTCATTGGACTGCACACATCAAAATGTGTTACTTCCAATAAGTTGCTATCTTGTTCCATCTTATTGAAAACGAGGCTTTTCAGTCATCTTGCCCATGTGGTATGATTTGCATATCTCAAGTGATTCATAATCAAGTGAGTCCAAACGATCCATTTGCATGGAGTTTCTTCATGCATATACACCAATAGACATGGTTCGCATGTCTCAAACTTTTCAAAAACGAGTGAGTCCAAAGGTCCATCAACATGGAGCTTCTTCATGCGTTTTATACCAATATGACTTACATGGCAGTGCCACAAGCAAATGGTACTATCATTACTATCTTATATCTTTGGCATGAAAATGTGTATCACTACGATCGAGATTCAATAAACCATTCAGGTTTAATACTAATCTTGATGGTAGAGGGAGCGTGCGATGTTTGATTATATCAAACTTGGAAACACTTCCAACACATATCGTCAGCTCTCCTTTAGCTAGTCTCCGTTTATTCCGTAGCTTTTATTTCGAGTTACTAACACTTAGCAACCGAACCGGTATCTAATACCCTGGTGCTACTAGGAGTACTAGTAAAGTACACACTAACATAATGTATATCCAATATACTTCTATCGACCTTGCCAGCCTTCTTATCTACCAAGTATCTAGGGTAATTCTGCTCCAGCGGCTATTCCCCTTATCACAGAAGCACTTAGTCTCGGGTTTGGGTTCAACCTCGGGTTTTTTCACTGGTGCAGCAGCTGATTTGCCGTTTCATGAAGTATCCCTTCTTGCCCTTGCCCTTCTTGAAGCTAGTGGTTTCACCAACCATCAACAATTGATGCTCCTTCTTGATTTCTACTTTCGCGGTGTCAAACATCGCGAATACCTCAAGGATCATCTTATTTATCCCTGATATGTTATAGTTCATCACGAAGCTCTAGCAGCTCGGTGGCAATGACTTTGGGGAAACATCACTATCTCATCTGGAAGATCAACTCCCACTCGATTCAAGTGATCGTTGCACTCAGACAATCTAAGCACAAGCTCAACGATTGAGCTTTTCTCCCTTAGTTTGCAGGCTAAGAAAATCATCGGAGGTCTCATACCTCTTGACGTGGGCACGAGCCTGAAATCCCAATTTCAGCCCTCGAAACATCTCATATGTTCCGCGACGTTTCGGAAACGTCTTTGGTGCCTCTACTTAAACCATTTAACTGAACTATCACGTAGTTATCAAAATGTGTATGTCCGATGTTCGCAACATCTACAAACAATGTTTGGGGTTCAGCACACTAAGCAGTGCATTAAGGACATAAGCGTTCTAGTGTCCGCATAATCGCTACTGTCAACTTTCAACTATTTTTCTCTAGGAACATATCTAAAACAGTAGAACTAAAGCGCGAGCTACGACATAATTTGCAAAAAGGTCTTTTGACTATGTTCAAGATAATTAAGTTCATCTTATGAACTCCCACTCAGATAGACATCCCTCTAGTCATCTAAGTGATTACATGATCCGAGTCAACTAGGCCGTGTCCGATCATCACGTGAGACGGACTAGTTAACGTCGGTGAACATCTTCATGTTGATCGTATCTACTATACGACTCATGCTCGACCTTTCGGTCTCCGTGTTCCGAGGCCATGTCTGCACATGCTAGGCTCGTCAAGTTAACCCTAAGTGTTTTCGCTGTGTAAAACTGTCTTACACCCGTTGTATGTGAACGTAAGAATCCATCACACCCGATCATCACGTGGTGCTTAGAAGCGACGAACTGTAGCAACGGTGCACAGTTAGGGGAGAACACTTCTTGAAATTTTGTAAGGGATCATCTTATTTACTACCGTCGTCCTAAGTAAACAAGATGCATAAACATAATAAACATCACATGCAATTATATAGTTGTGACATGATATGGCCAATATCATATAGCTCCATTGATCTCCATCTTCGGGGCTCCATGATCATCTTGTCACCGGCTTGACACCATGATCTCCATCATCATGATCTCCATCATCGTGTCTTCATGAAGTTGTCACGCCAACGACTACTTCTACTTCTATGACTAACGCGTTTAGCAATAAAGTAAAGTAGTTTACATGGCGTTCTTCAATGACACGCAGGTCATACAAAAAATAAAGACAACTCCTATGGCTCCTGCCGGTTGTCATACTCATCGACATGCAAGTCGTGAATCCTATTACAAGAACATGATCAATCTCATACATCACATATATCATTCATCACATCCTTTTGGCCATATCACATCACATAGCATACCCTGCAAAAACAAGTTAGACGTCCTCTAATTGTTGTTTGCATGTTTTACGTGGCTGCTATGGGTTCTAGCAAGAACGTTTCTTACCTACGCAAGACCACAACGTGATATGCCAATTGCTATTTACCCTTCATAAGGACCCTTTTCATCGAATCCGTTCCGACTAAAGTGGGAGAGACAGGCACCCGCTAGCCACCTTATGCACCAAGTGCATGTCAATCGGTGGAACCTGTCTCACATAAGAGTACGTGTAAGGTCGGTCCGGGCCGCTTCATCCCACAATACCGTCGAAACAAGATTGGACTAGTAACGGTAAGCATATTGAACAACATCAACGCCCACAACTACTTTGTGTTCTACTCGTGCAAAGAATCTACGCAATAGACCTAGCTCTGATACCACTGTTGGGGAACGTAGCAGAACTTCAAAAATTTTCCTACGTATCACCAAGATCTATCTATGGAGAGACCAGAAACAAGTAGAAAGGAGAGTGCATCTACATACCCTTGTAGATCACTAAGCGGAAGCGTTCAAGTGAACGGGGTTGATGGAGTCGTACTCGTCGTGATTTAGATCACCGATGATCAAGTGCCGAATGGACGGCACCTCCGCGTTCAACACACGTATAGCCCGGTGACGTCTCCCACGCCTTGATCCAGCAAGGAGAGAGGGAGAGGTTGAGGAAGACTCCATCCAACAGCAGCACAACAGCGTGGTGGTGGTGGAGGAGCGTGGCAATCCCGCAGGGCTTCGCCAAGCACCACGGGAGAGGAGAAGAACTTGGGAGAGAGGGAGGGGCTGCACCAAAGGCATAAGGTATGTTTGGGAGGCCCTCCTACCCCACTATATATAGGGATCCCAAGGGGGGGGGGTGCGCCAGCCCCTAGGAGATCCAATCTCCAAGGGGGCGGCGGCCAGGGGAGGAGTCCTCCCCCCCCAAGGCACCTAGGAGGTGCCTTCCCCTGCTGGGACTCTTCCTTTAGGGTTTCCCCAGGCGCATGGGCCTCTTGGGGCTGGTGCCCTTGGCCCATGTAGGCCAAGGCGCACCCCCTACAGCCCATGTGGCCCCCTGGGGCAGGTGGCCCCACCCGGTGGGCCCCCGGGACCCTTCCGGTGGTCCCGGTACAATACCGATGACCCCGAAACTTGTCCCGATGGCCGAAACGGGACTTCCTATATATAAATCTTTACCTCCGGACCATTCCGGAACTCCTCGTGACGTCCGGGATCTCATCCGGGACTCCGAACAACATTCGGTAACCACATACAAGCTTCCTTTATAACCCTAGCATCATCGAACCTTAAGTGTGTAGACCCTACGGGTTCGGGAGACATGCAGACATGACCGAGACGTTCTCCGGTCAATAACCAACAGCGGGATCTGGATACCCATGTTGGCTCCCACATGTTCCACGATGATCTCATCGGATGAACCACGATGTCAAGGACTCAATCGATCCCGTATACAATTCCCTTTGTCTAGCGGTATTTTACTTGCCCGAGACTCGATCGTCGGTATCCAATACCTTGTTCAATCTCGTTACCGGCAAGTCACTTTACTCGTTCCGTAACACATCATCCCGTGATCAACTCCTTGGTCACATTGCGCATATGATGATGTCCTACCGAGTGGGCCCAGAGATACCTCTCCGTTTACACGGAGTGACAAATCCCAGTCTCGATCCGCATAAAACAATAGATACTTTCGGAGATACCTGTAGTGCACCTTTATAGTCACCTAGTTACGTTGTGACGTTTGATACACCCAAAGCACTCCTACGGTATCCAGGAGTTACACGATCTCATGGTCAAAGGAAGAGATACTTGACATTGGCAAAGCTCTAGCAAATGAACTACACGATCTTTTGTGCTAGTCTTAGGATTGGGTCTTGTCCATCACATCATTCTCCTAATGATGTGATCCTGTTATCAACGACATCTAATGTCCATAGTCAGGAAACCATGACTATCCGTTGATCACAACGAGCTAGTCAACTAGAGGCTCACCAGGGACATATTGTGGTCTATGTATTCACACGTGTATTACGTTTTCCGGATAATACAGTTATAGCATGAATAAAAGACAATTATCATGAACAAGGAAATACAATAATAACACTTTTATTATTGCCTCTAGGGAATATTTCCAACACACCCTTTAATGAGAATGGGAATATTTTAAGGATATAAAAGTAGCGAGTTCTCTCATCATTAGTGAACAGGGTAGCTATATCATTTAATTTAGTAAGATGTGCCACAACAGTTTCAGATTCATAGCCATAAAAAGGACCAGATTCAACCAAAGTAATTATATCAGGATCAATAGAGAATTCATAATCCTTATCAGTAACAAAGATAGGTCAAGTAGCATAAGCAGGATCATATTTCATTCTAGCATTCAGAGTTTTTTGTTTAAGCTTAGCTAATAATTTCTTAAGATCACTTCTATCATTGCAAGCAAGAAAGTCTCTTTTAGTTTCTTCATCCATAACATAGCCCTCAGGCACAACAGGTAATTCATATTTATTAGGAGAGCCTTCATAATCACTTTCATCAGTATTATTAGTTTCAGTAATTTCATTCTCTCTAGCCCTAGCAAGTTGTTCATCAAGAAATCCACCAAGTGGCACAGTAGTATCAAGCATAGAAGTAGTTTCATCATAAGTATCATGCATAGCAGAAGTGGCATCCTCAATAATATGCGACATATCAGAATCAATAGCAGAAGCGGGTTTAGGTGTCGCAAGCTTACTCAAAATAGAGGGTGAATCAAGTGCAGAGCTAGATGGCAGTTCCTTACCTCCCCTCATAGTTGAGGGATAAATCTTGGTTTTTGGATCTCTCAAGTTCTTCATAATGATAAGCAGGTATAAATCCCAAGTGACTCAAAGAATAGAGCTATGCTTCCCGGCAACAGCGCCAGAAAATAGTCTTGATAACCCACAAGTATAGGGGACCGCAACAGTTTTCGAGGGTAGAGTATTCAACCCAAATTTATTGATTCGGCACAAGGGGAGCCAAAGAATATTCTCAAGTATTAGCAGCTGAGTTGTCAATTCAACCACACCTGGAAACTTAATATCTGCAGCAAAGTATTTAGTAGCAAAGTAATATGATAGTAGTGGTAATAATAGCAAAAGGTAATGATAGCAAAAGTAATGTTTTGGTATTTTGTAGTGATTGTAACAATAGCAACGAAAAAGTAAATAAGCGAAGAACAATATATGGAAAGGTCGTAGGCAATGGATCGGTGACAGAGAATTATGCCGGATGTGGTTCATCATGTAACTATCATAACCTAGGGTGACACAGAACTAGCTCCAATTCATCAATGTAATGTAGGCATGTATTCCGAATATAGTCACACATTCTTATGGAAAAGAACTTGCATGACATCTTTTGTCATACCCTCCCGTGGCAGCGGGGTCCTAGTGGAAACTAAGGGATATTAAGGCCTCCTTTTAATAGAGTATCAGACCAAAGCATTAACACATAGTGAATACATGAACTCCTCAAACTACAGTCATCACCGGAAGTGGTCCCGATTATTGTCACTTCGGGGTTGCCGGATCATAACACATAGTAGGTGGCTATAGACTTGCAAGATAGGATCAAGAACTCACATATATTCATGAAAACATAATAGGTTCAGATCTGAAATCATGGCACTCGGGCCCTAGTGACAAGCATTAAGCATAGCAAAGTCATAGCAACATCAATCTCAGAACATAGTGGATACTAGGGATCAAACCCTAACAAAACTAACTCGATTACATGATAAATCTCATCCAACCCATCACCGTCCAGCAAGCCTATGATGGAATTACTCACGCACAACGGTGAGCATCATGAAATTGATGATGGAGGATGGTTGATGATGACGATGGCGATGGATTCCCCTCTCTGGAGCCCCGAACGGACTCCGGATCAGCTCTCCCGAGAGAGTTTAGGGCTTGGCGGTGGCTCCGTATCATAAAATGCGATGAATATTTCTCTCTGATTTTTTTCTCTCCGAACACGAATATATAGAGTTGGAGTTGAGGTCGGAGGAGCTCCAGGGGGCCCACGAGGTAGGGGGGCGCGCCCAGGGGGCCAGGCACGCCCCCACCCTCGTGGCTAGGGTGTGGGCCCCCTGGTCTTGATCTTTTGCCAGTATTTTTTATTATTTCCAAAAATAATCTCCGTGAAGTTTCAGGTCATTCCGAGAACTTTTGTTTCTGCACATAAATAACACCATGGCAATTCTGCTGAAAACAGCGCCAGTCCGAGTTAGTTCCATTCAAATCATGCAAGTTAGAGTCCAAAACAAGGGCAAAAGTGTTTGGAAAATTAGATACGACGGAGATGTATCATATAACACCAAGTAAATCATGAAAAATTAAACTCATAGCCCTTTGATACGTGGCACCGACATTCTTTAATCCAAAGGTCATCACCGTCCACTCAAATAAACCGGGGCATCGAAAGCCGTTTTGGACATGTCCTCTTTGGCCATAAAAATCTGATTATACCCCGCATTACCATCAAGAAAGCTAATGACCTTATGTCCAGAAGCATCATTAATAAGCATATCGGCTATTGGCATGGGATACTCATCTTTAGGTGTAGCTCTATTCAAATCTCTGAAATCAATGTAGACCTTCAACTTGCCAGAGCCTTTCTTCTCTACTGGCACAATGTTAGAAATCTACTCGGCATACCTGAAAGGTCTAATAAAGTTAGCTTTAAGCAAACCATCAATCTCTTCCTTGATCCGGTCATACGTTTTTGGATTAAACTTTTTGGCCGATTGCTTGTATGGTCTAAAACTAGCCTTTATAGGTAACCGATGCTCCACTAGCTCTCAGCTTGAACCTGGCATCTCATGATATTCCCATGCAAAGCAACAAACATATTCTTCCAATAGCTCGATCAACTTAGCCTTATGATCGGCTCTTAAATTTTTGTTTACAAATGTCGGCCTAGGAATTGAACCATCTCCTATATCTATCTCTTCTAATGGATTGGCCGATGTAAAACCTTGTCCTAATTTATCCAGATCATCTAACTCTTCTATGGACTCATACATATCGTTCTCATTGGACCGATATTCTACAAGGTGCTTTTGTAACCACTCTGAGTTAGGATCTATTTAAATACATCATACCTTGGAGCCGATTATTGCCAACCGGCTTTAAAGAAATGGGAACGAAACCACTTTTGTGGCGCTAAGAAAATCATATTCTGATAAGTCGCGCCCCATCAAGCAAGTAGCATTGGGATGTTGCCGATCCACCGATGCATCGACCAAAGCAACACAAGCCAAATTATCCACATGAATGACTTCTACTTCATCATCAACCCATTGAATTAAAAACTGGTGCATAGTCGATGGCACGCATTGGTTTGCATGAACCCAATCACGGCCTAATATCACATTGTAGTTACTTGCACCTCGGTGACAAAGAATGCGGTAGCCAAAGTTTTGCTTCCCACCGTAAGCTCCACATACATTACACCTTTGGCTTCAGTTTTCTCTTTGCCTTCAAATCCATTAAGCACCATGTTGGTCTTTATTAACTCTTCATCACACAGCCCCAATTTTTTGAAGACCGAATGTGGCATAAGATTCACCACAACACCACCATCGACAGCATTCTAGCAACCGACGATCCATTAATATGAGCTTTAAGTTGAAGGAAATATGCCCTAGAGGCAATAATAAAATTATTATTTATTTCCTTATATCATGATAAATGTTTATTATTCATGCTAGAATTGTATTAACCGGAAACATAATACATGTGTGAATACATAGACAAACTTAGCGTCACTAGTATGCCTCTACTTGACTAGCTCGTTAATCAAAGATGGTTATGTTTCCTGACCATGAACAAAGTGTTGTTATTTGATTAACGAGGTCACATCATTAGTTGAATGATCTGATTGACATGACCCATTCCATTAGCTTAGCACCCGATCGTTTAGTATGTTGCTATTGCTTCCTTCATGACTTATACATGTTCCTATGACTATGAGATTATGCAACTCCCGTTTGCCGGAGGAACACTTTGGGTGCTACCAAACGTCACAACGTAACTGGGTGATTATAAAGGAGCATTACAGGTGTCTCCAAAGGTAGATGTTGGGTTGGCGTATTTCGAGATTAGGATTTGTCACTCCGATTGTCGGAGAGGTATCTCTGGGCCCTCTCGGTAATGCACATCACATAAGCCTTGCAAGCATTGCAACTAATGAGTTAGTTGTGAGATGATGTATTACGGAACGAGTAAAGAGACTTGCCGGTAACGAGATTGAACTAGGTATTGGATACCGACGATCGAATCTCGGGCAAGTAACATACCGATGACAAAGGGAACAACGTATGTTGTTATGCGGTCTGACCGATAAAGATCTTCGTAGAATATGTAGGAGACAATATGGGCATCCAGGTCCCGCTATTGGTTATTGACCAGAGACGTGTCTCGGTCATGTCTACATTGTTCTCGAACCCGTAGGGTCCGCACGCTTAAGGTTTCGATGACAGTTATATTATGAGTTTATGAGTTTTGATCTACCGAAGGAGTTCGGAGTCCCGGATGAGATCTGGGACATGACGGGGAGTCTCGAAATGGTCGAGACGTAAAGATTGATATATTGGAAGCCTATGTTTGGATATCGGAAGTGTTCCGGGTGAAATCGGGATTTTACCGGAGTACCGGGAGGTTACCGGAACCCCCCGGGAGCTATATGGGCCTTAGTGGGCTTTAGTGGAAACGAGAAAGGGGCAGCCCAAGGTGGCTGTGCGCCTCCCCCCTTCCCCTAGTCCTATTAGGACTAGGAGAGGTGGCCGGCCCCCTCTCTCTCTTTCCCCCCTCAAGGAGTCCTATTCCAACTAGGATTGGGGGGGGGGGGAATCCTACTCCCAGAGAGAGTAGGACTCTCCTGGAGCGCCACACCTTGGCCGGCCAGCCTCCCCCCTCTAGTCCTTTATATACTGAGGCAGAGGCACCCTAGAACACACAAGTTGATCCACGTGATCTATTCCTTAGCCGTGTGCGGTGCCCCCCCATCATAGTCCTCGATAATACTGTAGCGGAGTTTAGGCGAAGCCCTGCTGCTGTAGTACATCAAGATCGTCACCATGCCGTCATGCTGACAGAACTCTTCCCCGACATCGTCATCGAGCTGAACGTGTGCTCGAACTCGGAGGTGTCGTAGTTTCGATGCTTGATCGGTTGGATCGTGAAGACGTACGACTACTTCCTCTACGTCGTGTCAATGCTTCCGCAGTCGGTCTGCGTGGGTACGTAGACAACACTCTCCCCTCTCGTTGCTATGCATCACATGATCTTGCGTGTGCGTAGGAATTTTTTTTGAAATTACTACGAAACCCAACAGTGGCATCCGAGCCTAGGTTATTTATGTTGATGTTATATGCACGAGTAGAACACAAGTGAGTTGTGGGCAATATAAGTCATACTGCCTACCAGCATGTCATACTTTGGTTCGGCGGCATTGTTGGACAGGACGACCCGGACCAACATTACGCGTACGCTTACGCGAGACTGGTTCCCTCGACGTGCTTTGCACATAGGTGGCTTGCGGGCGACTGTCTCTCCAACTTTAGTTGAACCAAGTGTGGCTACGCCCGGTCCTTGCAAGGTTAAAACGGAGTCTATTTGACAAACTATCATTGTGGTTTTGATGCGTAGGTGAGATTGGTTCTTGCTTAAGCCCGTAGCAGCCACGTAAAACTTGCAACAACAAAGTAGAGGACGTCTAACTTGTTTTTGCAGGGCATGTTGTGATGTGATATGGTCAAGGCATGATGCTAAATTTTATTGTATGAGATGATCATGTTTTGTAACCGAGTTATCGGCAACTGGCAGGAGCCATATGGTTGTCGCTTTATTGTATGCAATGCAATCGCGATGTAATGCTTTACTTTATCACTAAGCGGTAGCGATAGTCGTGGAAGCATAAGATTGGCGAGATGACAACGATGCTACGATGGAGATCAAGGTGTCGCGCTGGTGACGATGGTGATCATGACGGTGCTTCGCAGATGGAGATCACAAGCACAAGATGATGATGGCCATATCATATCACTTATATTGATTGCATGTGATGTTTATCTTTTTATGCATCTTATCTTGCTTTGATTGACGGTAGCATTATAAGATGATCTCTCACTACATTATCAAGAAGTGTTCCCCCTGAGTATGTACCGTTGCCAAAGTTCGTCGTGCCCAGACACCACGTGATGATCGGGTGTGATAAGCTCTACGTCCATCTACAACGGGTGCAAGACAGTTTTGCACACGCAGAATACTCAGGTTAAACTTGACGAGCCTAGCATATGCAGATATGGCCTCGGAACACGTTGACCGAAAGGTCGAGCGTGAATCATATAGTAGGTATGATCAATATAGTGATGTTCACCATTGAAAACTACTCCATCTCACGTGATGATCGGTTATGGTTTAGTTGATATGCATCACGTAATCACTTAGAAGATTAGAGGGATGTCTATCTAAGTGGGAGTTCTTAAGTAATATGATTAATTGAACTTAAATTTATCATGAACTTAGTCCTGGTAGTATTAGCATATCTATGTTGTAGATCAATAGCTCGCGTTGTTGCTTTCATATGTTTATTTTGATATGTTCCTAGAGAAAATTGAGTTGAAATATGTTAGTAGCAATGATGCGGATTGGATCCGTGATCTGAGGTTTATCCTCATTGCTGCACAGAAGAATTATGTCCTTGATGCACCGCTAGGTGACAGACCTATTACAGGAGCAGGTGCAGACGTTATGAACGTTTGGCTAGCTCAATATGATGACTACTTGATAGTTTAGTGCACCATGCTTAATGGCTTAGAATCGGTACTTCAAAGACATTTTGAACGTCATGGAGCATATGAGATGTTCCAGGAGTTGAAGTTAATATTTCATGCAAATACCCGAGTTGAGAGATATAAAGTCTCCAACAAGTTCTATAGCTAAAAGATGGAGGAGAATCGCTCAACTAGTGAGCATGTGCTCAGATTGTCTGAGTACTACAATCGCTTGAATCAAGTGGGAGTTAATCTTCCAGATAAGATAGTGATTGACAGAATTCTCTAGTCACCATCACCAAGTTAGTAGAACTTCGTGATGAACTATGATATGCAAGGGATAACAGAAACGATTCCCAAGCTCTTCGTAATGCGGAAATTAACGAAGGTAGAAATCAAGAAAAACATCAAGTGTTGATGGTAGACAAGACCGCTAGTTTCAAGAAAAGGGAAGAGGGAAGAAGGGGAACTTCAAGAAGAACAGCAAGCAAGTTGCTGCTCAAGTGAAGAAGCCCAAGTCTGGTCCTAAGCCTGAGACTAAGTGTTTCTACTGCAAAGGGACTGATCACTGGAAGCGGAACTACCCCAAGTGATTGGCAGATAAGAAGGATGGCAAAGTGAACATAAGTATATTTGATATACATGTTATTGATGTGTACTTTACTAGTGTTTATAGCAACCCCACAGTATTTGATACTGGATCAGTTGCTAAGATTAGTAACTCGAAACAGGAGTTGCAGAATAAACAGAGACTAGTTAAGGGTGAAGTGACCATGTGTGTTGGAAGTAGTTCCAAGATTGATATGATCATCATCGCACACTCCCTATACTTTCGGGATTAGTGTTGAACCTGAATAAATGTTATTTGGTGTTTGTGTTGAGCATGAATATGATTTGATCATGTTTATTGTCATACGGTTATTCATTTAAGTAAAAGGATAAATGGTTGTTCTATTTACATGAATAAAACCTTATATGGTTACACACCCAATGAAAATATTTCTTTGGATCTCGATCGTAGTGATACACATAATCATAATATTGAAACCAAAAGATGCAAAGTTAATAATGATAGTGCAACTTATTTGTGGCACTGCCGTTTAGGTCATATTGGTGTAAAGCGCATGAAGAAACTCCATGCTGATGGGCTTTTGGAATCACTTGATTATGAATCAATTGATGCTTGCGAACCATGCCTTATGGGCAAGATGACTAAAACGCCGTTCTCCGAAACAATGAAGCAAGCAACAGATTTGTTGGAAATCATACATACTGATGTATGTGGTCCGATGAATATTAAGGCTTGCAGCAGGTATCATTATTTTTTGACCTTCACAGATGATTTGAGCAGATATGGGGATATCTACTTGATGAAACATAAGTCTGAAACAGTTGAACAGTTCAAAGAATTTCAGAGTGAAGTAGAAAATCATCGTGACAAGAAAATAAAAGTTTCTACGATATGATCGCAGAGGTAAAATATTTGAGTTACAAGTTTGGCCTTCAATTGAAACAATGTGAAATAGTTTCACTACTCACGCCACCTGGAACACCATAGTGTGTAATGGTGTGTCCGAATGTCATAACCGTACTTTATTAGATATAGTGCGATCTATGATGTCTCTTACCGATCTACCACTATCGTTTTGGGGTTATGCATTAGAGACAGCTGCATTCACGTTAAATAGGGCACCATCTAAGTCCGTTGAGACGACACAATCTGAACTGTGGTTTGGCAAGAAACCAAAGTTGTCGTTTCTTAAAGTTTGGGGTTGTGATGCTTATATGAAAAAGTTTCATCCTTATAAGCTCAAACACAAATTGGAGAAATATGTCTTCATAGGATACCCAAAGGAGACTGTTGGGTACACCTTCTATCACAAATCCGAAGGCAAGTCTTTTGTTGCTAAATTCGGAGTTTTTCTAGAGACGGAGTTTCTCTCGAAAGAAGTGAGTGGGAGGAAAGTAGAACTTGACGAGCTAACTGTACCTGCTCCTTTATTGGAGAGTAGTACATCACAGAAATCTGTTTCTGCGACACCTACACCAATAAGTGAGGAAGCTAATGATGATGATCATGAAACTTCAAATCAAGATACTACTGAACCTCGTAGATCAACCAGAGTAAGATCCGCGCCAGAGTGGTACGGTAATCCTGTTCTGGAAATCATGCTACTAGATCATGATGAACCTACGAACTATGAAGAAGCGATGGTGAGCCCAGATTCCGCAAAGTGGCTTGAAGCCATGAAATCTGAGATGGGATCCATGTATGAGAACAAAGTATGGACTTTGGTTGACTGGCCCGATGATCGGTAAGCAATTGAGAATAAATGGATCTTCAAAAGAAGACTGACGCTGATAGTAGTGTTACTATCTACAAAGCTAGAATTGTCGCAAAAGGTTTTTGACAAGTTCAAGGTGTTGACTACGATGAGAGTTTCTCACTCGTATCTATGCTTAAAGTCTGTCCGAATCATGTTAGCAATTGCCGCATTTTATGAAATCTGGCAAATGGATAAACAAAACTGAATTCCTTAATGGATTTAATAAAGAAGAGTTGTATACGATGCAACTAGAAGGTTTTGTCAAATCCGAAAGGTGCTAACAAAATGTGCAAGCTCCAGCGATCCATCTATGGACTGGTGCAAGCATCTCGGAGTTGGAATATACGCTTTAATGAGTTGATCAAAGCATATAGTTTTATACAGACTTGCGGTGAAGCCTGTATTTACAAGAAAAGTGAGTGGGAGCACTACAACATTTCTGATAAGTATATGTGATTGACACATTGTTGATCGGAAATAATGTAGAATTATTCTGTAAAGCATAAAGGAGTGTTTGAAAGGAATTTTTCAAAGAAAGACTTCGGTGAAGCTGCTTACATATTGAGCTTCAAGATCTATAGAGATAGATCAAGACGTTTGATAAGTTTTTCAATGAGTACATACCTTGACAAGATTTTGAAGTAGTTCAAAATGGAGCGTTCAAAGAAAGAGTTCTTGCCTGTATTACAAGGTGTGAAATTGAGTAAGACTCAAAGCCCGACCACGACAGAAGATAGAAAGAGAATGAAAGTCATTCCCGATGCCTTGGCCATAGGTTCTATAAAGTATGTCATGCTGTATACCAGATCTATTGTATACCCTGCACTGATTTGGCAAGGGAGTACAATAGTGATCTAGGAGTAGATCACTGGACAGCGGTCAAAATTATCCTTAGTAAAATAAGGATATGTTTCTCGATTATGGACGTGACAAAAAGGTTCGTCGTAAAGGGTTACGTCGATGCAAGTTTTCTTGACACTGATCTAGATGATTCTAAGTCTCAATCTGGATACTTATTGAAAGTGGGAGCAATTAGCTAGAGTAGCTCCGTGCAGAGCATTATAGACATAGAATTTTGCAAAATACATACGGATCTGAATTTGGCAGGCCCGTTGACTAAATCTCTCTCACAAGCAAAAGATGATCACTCTTTGGGTGTTAATCATATAGCGATGTGAACTAGATTATTGAATCTAGTAAACCCTTTGGGTGTTAGTCACATGGAGATGTGAACCAATCACATAAAGATGTGAACTATTGATGTTAATCACATAGCAATGTGAACTAGATTATTGACTCTAGTGCAAGTGGGAGACTGAAGGAAATATGCCCTAGAGGCAATAATAAAGTTATTATTTATTTCCTTATATCATGATAAATGTTTATTATTCATGCTAGAATTGTATTAACCAGAAACATAATACATGTGTGAATACATAGACAAACTTAGCGTCACTAGTATGCCTCTACTTGACTAGCTCGTTAATCAAAGATGGTTATGTTTCCTGACCATGAACAAAGTGTTGTTATTTGATTAACGAGGTCACATCATTAGTTGAATGATCTGATTGACATGACCCATTCCATTAGCTTAGCACCCGATTGTTTAGTATGTTGCTATTGCTTCCTTCATGACTTATACATGTTCCTATGACTATGAGATTATGCAACTCCCGTTTGCCGAAGGAACACTTTGGGTGCTACCAAACGTCACAACGTAACTGGGTGATTATAAAGGAGCATTACAGGTGTCTCCAAAGGTAGATGTTGGGTTGGCGTATTTCGAGATTAGGATTTGTCACTCCGATTGTCGGAGAGGTATCTCTGGGCCCTCTCGGTAATGCACATCACATAAGCCTTGCAAGCATTGCAACTAATGAGTTAGTTGTGAGATGATGTATTACGGAACGAGTAAAGAGACTTGCCGTAACGAGATTGAACTAGGTATTGGATACCGACGATCGAATCTCGGGCAAGTAACATACCGATGACAAAGGGAACAACGTATGTTGTTATGCGGTCTGACCGATAAAGATCTTCATAGAATATGTAGGAGCCAATATGGGCATCCAGGTCCCGCTATTGGTTATTGACCAAAGACGTGTCTCGGTCATGTCTACATTGTTCTCGAACCCGTAGGGTCCGCACGCTTAAGGTTTCGATGACAGTTATATTATGAGTTTATGAGTTTTGATGTACCGAAGAAGTTCGGAGTCCCGGATGAGGTCGGGGACATGACGAGGAGTCTCGAAATGGTCGAGGCGTAAAGATTGATATATTGGAAGCCTATGTTTGGATATCGGAAGTGTTCCGGGTGAAATCGGGATTTTACCGGAGTACTGGGAGGTTACCGGAACCCCCCGGGAGCTATATGGGCCTTAGTGGGCTTTAGTGGAAAGGAGAAAGGGGCAGCCCAAGGTGGCTGTGCGCCTCCCCCCTTCCCCTAGTCCTATTAGGACTAGGAGAGGTGGCCGGCCCCCTCTCTCTCTTTCCCCCCTCAAGGAGTCATATTCCAACTAGGATTGGGGGGGGGGGATCCTACTCCCAGAGGGAGTAGGACTCTCCTGGCGCGCCACACCTTGGCCGGCCAGCCTCCCCCCTCTAGTCCTTTATATACTGAGGTAGAGGCACCCTAGAACACACAAGTTGATCCACGTGATCTATTCCTTAGCCGTGTGCGGTGCCCCCAGCCACCATAGTCCTCGATAATACTGTAGCGGAGTTTAGGCGAAGCCCTGCTGCTGTAGTACATCAAGATCGTCACCACGCCATCATGCTGACGGAACTCTTCCCCGACACTTTGTTGGATCGGAGTCCGGGGATCGTCATCGAGCTGAACATGTGCTCGAACTCGGAGGTGCCATAGTTTCGGTGCTTGATCGGTTGGATCGTCAAGACGTACGACTACTTCCTCTACATCATGTCAACGCTTCCGCAGTCAGTCTGCGTGGGTACGTAGACAACACTCTCCCCTCTCATTGCTATGCATCACATGATCTTGCGTGTGCGTAGGAAATTTTTTGAAATTACTACAAAACCCAACAGTGGCATCCGAGCCTAGGTTATTTATGTTGATGTTATATGCACGAGTAGAACACAAGTGAGTTGTGGGCGATATAAGTCATACTGCCTACCAGCATGTCATACTTTGGTTCGGCAGCATTGTTGGACGAGACGACCCGGACCAACATTACGCGTACGCTTACGCGAGACCGGTTCCCCCGACATGCTTTGCACATAGGTGGCTTGCGGGCGACTGTCTCTCCAACTTTAGTTGAACCAAGTGTGGCTACGCCCGGTCCTTGCGAAGGTTAAAACGGAGTCTATTTGACAAACTATCGTTGTGGTTTTGATGCGTAGGTGAGATTGGTTCTTGCTTAAGCCCGTAGCAGCCACGTA
Source organism: Triticum aestivum (assembly GCF_018294505.1). Classification (NCBI taxonomy): domain Eukaryota; kingdom Viridiplantae; phylum Streptophyta; class Magnoliopsida; order Poales; family Poaceae; genus Triticum; species Triticum aestivum. Next base: position 449,877,914 of record NC_057812.1, on the reverse strand, counting down.
AAACTTGCAACAACAAAGTAGAGGACGTCTAACTTGTTTTTGCAGGGCATGTTGTGATGTGATATGGTCAAGGCATGATGCTAAATTTTATTGTATGAGATGATCATGTTTTGTAACCGAGTTATCGGCAACTGGCAGGAGCCATATGGTTGTCGTTTTATTGTATGCAATGCAATCGCGATGTAATGCTTTACTTTATCACTAAGAGTTAGCGATAGTCGTGGAAGCATAAGATTGGCGAGACAACAACGATGCTACGATGGAGATCAAGGTGTCGCGCCGGTGACGATGGTGATCATGACGGTGCTTCGCAGATGGAGATCACAAGCACAAGATGATGATGGCCATATCATATCACTTATATTGATTGCATGTGATGTTTATCTTTTTATGCATCTTATCTTGCTTTGATTGACGGTAGCATTATAAGATGATCTCTCACTAAATTATCAAGAAGTGTTCCCCCTGAGTATGTACCGTTGCCAAAGTTCGTCGTGCCCAGACACCACGTGATGATCGGGTGTGATAAGCTCTACGTCCATTTACAACGGGTGCAAGACAGTTTTGCACACGCAGAATACTCAGGTTAAACTTGACGAGCCTAGCATATGCAGATGGCCTCGGAACACGGAGACCGAAAGGTCGAGCGTGAATCATATAGTAGATATGATCAACATAGTGATGTTCACCATTGAAAACTACTCCATCTCACGTGATGATCGGTTATGGTTTAGTTGATATGGATCACGTAATCACTTAGAAGATTAGAGGGATGTCTATCTAAGTGGGAGTTCTTAAGTAATATGATTAATTGAACTTAAATTTATCATGAACTTAGTCCTGGTAGTATTAGCATATCTATGTTGTAGATCAATAGCTCGCGTTGTTGCTTTCATATGTTTATTTTGATATGTTCCTAGAGAAAATTGAGTTGAAAGATGTTAGTAGCAATGATGCGGATTGGATCCGTGATCTGAGGTTTATCCTCATTGCTGCACAGAAGAATTATGTCCTTGATGCACCGCTAGGTGACAGACCTATTACAGGAGCAGGTGCAGACGTTATGAACGTTTGGCTAGCTCAATATGATGACTACTTGATAGTTTAGTGCACCATGCTTAATGGCTTAGAATCGGTACTTCAAAGACATTTTGAACGTCATGGAGCATATGAGATGTTCCAGGAGTTGAAGTTAATATTTCATGCAAATACCCGAGTTGAGAGATATAAAGTCTCCAACAAGTTCTATAGCTAAAAGATGGAGGAGAATCGCTCAACTAGTGAGCATGTGCTCAGATTGTCTGAGTACTACAATCGCTTGAATCAAGTGGGAGTTAATCTTCCAGATAAGATAGTGATTGACAGAATTCTCTAGTCACCATCACCAAGTTAGTAGAACTTCGTGATGAACTATGATATGCAAGGGATAACAGAAATGATTCCCAAGCTCTTCGTAATGCGGAAATTGACGAAGGTAGAAATCGAGAAAAACATCAAGTGTTGATGGTAGACAAGACCCCTAGTTTCAAGAAAAGGGAAGAGGGAAGAAGGGGAACTTCAAGAAGAACAGCAAGCAAGTTGCTGCTCAAGTGAAGAAGCCCAAGTCTGGTCCTAAGCCTGAGACTAAGTGTTTCTACTGCAAAGGGACTGATCACTGGAAGCGGAACTACCCCAAGTGATTGGCAGATAAGAAGGATGGCAAAGTGAACATAAGTATATTTGATATACATGTTATTGATGTGTACTTTACTAGTGTTTATAGCAACCCCACAGTATTTGATACTGGATCAGTTGCTAAGATTAGTAACTCGAAACAGGAGTTGCAGAATAAACAGAGACTAGTTAAGGGTGAAGTGACCATGTGTGTTGGAAGTAGTTCCAAGATTGATATGATCATCATCGCACACTCCCTATACTTTCGGGATTAGTGTTGAACCTGAATAAATGTTATTTGGTGTTTGCGTTGAGCATGAATATGATTTGATCATGTTTATTGTCATACGGTTATTCATTTAAGTAAAAGGATAAATTGTTTTTCTGTTTACATGAATAAAACCTTATATGGTTACACACCCAATGAAAATAGTTCGTTGGATCTCGATCGTAGTGATACACATAATCATAATATTGAAACCAAAAGATGCAAAGTTAATAATGATAGTGCAACTTATTTGTGGCACTGCCGTTTAGGTCATATTGGTGTAAAGCGCATGAAGAAACTCCATGCTGATGGGCTTTTGGAATCACTTGATTATGAATCAATTGATGCTTGTGAACCATGCCTTATGGGCAAGATGACTAAAACGCCGTTCTCCGAAACAATGAAGCAAGCAACATATTTGTTGGAAATCATACATACTGATGTATGTGGTCCAATGAATATTAAGGCTTGCAGCAGGTATCATTATTTTCTGACCTTCATAGATGATTTGAGCAGATATGGGGATATCTACTTGATGAAACATAAGTCTGAAACCGTTGAACAGTTCAAAGAATTTCAGAGTGAAGTAGAAAATCATCGTGACAAGAAAATAAAAGTTTCTACGATATGATCGCAGAGGTAAAATATTTGAGTTACGAGTTTGGCCTTCAATTAAAACAATGTGAAATAGTTTCACTACTCACGCCACCTGGAACACCATAGTGTAATGGTGTGTCCGAACGTCATAACCGTACTTTATTAGATATAGTGCGATCTATGATGTCTCTTACCGATCTACCACTATCGTTTTGGGGTTATGCATTAGAGACAGCTGTATTCACGTTAAATAGGGCACCATTTAAGTCCATTGAGACGACACAATCTGAACTGTGGTTTGGCAAGAAACCAAAGTTGTCGTTTCTTAAAGTTTGGGGTTGTGATGCTTATATGAAAAAGTTTCATCCTTATAAGCTCAAATAAAAATCGGAGAAATATGTCTTCATAGGATACCCAAAGGAGACTGTTGGGTACACCTTCTATCACAAATCCGAAGGCAAGTCTTTTGTTGCTAAATTCGGAGTTTTTCTAGAGACAGAGTTTCTCTCGAAAGAAGTGAGTGGGAGGAAAGTAGAACTTGACGAGGTAGCTGTACCTGCTCCTTTATTGGAGAGTAGTACATCACAGAAATCTGTTTCTGCGACACCTACACCAATAAGTGAGGAAGCTAATGATGATGATCATGAAACTTCAGATCAAGATACTACTGAACCTCATAGATCAACCAGAGTAAGATCCGCTCCAGAGTGGTACGGTAATCCTGTTCTGGAAATCATGCTACTAGATCATGATGAACCTACGAACTATGAAGAAGCGATGGTGAGCCCAGATTCCGCAAAGTGGCTTGAAGCCATGAAATCTGAGATGGGATCCATGTATGAGAACAAAGTATGGACTTTGGTTGACTTGCCCGATGATCGGCAAGCAATTGAGAATAAATGGATCTTCAAAAGAAGACTGACGCTGATAGTAGTGTTACTATCTACAAAGCTAGAATTGTCGCAAAAGGTTTTTGACAAGTTCAAGGTGTTGACTACGATGAGAGTTTCTCACTCGTATCTATGCTTAAAGTCTGTCCGAATCATGTTAGCAATTGCCGCATTTTATGAAATCTGGCAAATGGATAAACAAAACTGAATTCCTTAATGGATTTAATAAAGAAGAGTTGTATACGATGCAACTAGAAGGTTTTGTCAAATCCGAAAGGTGCTAAGAAAATGTGCAAGCTCCAGCGATCCATCTATGGACTGGTGCAAGCATCTCGGAGTTGGAATATACGCTTTAATGAGTTGATCAAAGCATATAGTTTTATACAGACTTGCGGTGAAGCCTGTATTTACAAGAAAAGTGAGTGGGAGCACTACAACATTTCTGATAAGTATATGTGATTGACACATTGTTGATCGGAAATAATGTAGAATTATTCTGTAAAGCATAAAGGAGTGTTTGAAAGGAATTTTTCAAAGAAAGACTTCGGTGAAGCTGCTTACATATTGAGCTTCAAGATCTATAGAGATAGATCAAGACGTTTGATAAGTTTTTCGATGAGTACATACCTTGACAAGATTTTGAAGTAGTTCAAAATGGAGCGGTCAAAGAAAGAGTTCTTGCCTGTATTACAAGGTGTGAAGTTGAGTAAGACTCAAAGCCCGACCACGGCAGAAGATAGAAAGAGAATGAAAGTCATTCCCTATGCCTTGTCCATAGGTTCTATAAAGTATGCATGCTGTATACCAGATCTATTGTATACCCTGCACTGATTTGGCAAGGGAGTACAATAGTGATCTAGGAGTAGATCACTGGACAGCGGTCAGAATTATCCTTAGTAAAATAAGGATATGTTTCTCGATTATGGACGTGACAAAAAGGTTCGTCGTAAAGGGTTACATCGATGCAAGTTTTCTTGACACTGATCCAGATGATTCTAAGTCTCAATCTGGATGCATATTGAAAGTGGGAGCAATTAGCTAGAGTAGCTCCGTGCAGAGCATTGTAGACATAGAATTTTGCAAAATACATACGGATCCGAATTTGGCAGGCCCGTTGACTAAATTTCTCTCACAAGCAAAACATGATCACTCTTTGGGTGTTAATCACATAGCGATGTGAACTAGGTTATTGAATCTAGTAAACCCTTTGGGTGTTAGTCACATGGAGATGTGAACTAATCACATAAAGATGTGAACTATTGATGTTAATCACATAGCAATGTGAACTAGATTATTGACTCTAGTGCAAGTGGGAGACTGAAGGAAATATGCCCTAGAGGCAATAATAAAGTTATTATTTATTTCCTTATATCATGATAAATGTTTATTATTCATGCTAGAATTGTATTAACCGGAAACATAATACATGTGTGAATACATAGACAAACTTTGCGTCACTAGTATGCCTCTACTTGACTAGCTCATTAATCAAAGATGGTTATGTTTCCTGACCATGAACAAAGTGTTGTTATTTGATTAACGAGGTCACATCATTAGTTGAATGATCTAATTGACATAACCCATTCCATTATCTTAGCACCCGATCGTTTAGTATGTTGCTATTGCTTCCTTCATGACTTATACATGTTTCTATGACTATGAGATTATGCAACTCTCGTTTGCCGGAGGAACACTTTGGGTGCTACCAAACGTCACAACGTAACTGGGTGATTATAAAGGAGCATTACAGGTGTCTCCAAAGGTAGATGTTGGGTTGGCGTATTTCGAGATTAGGATTTGTCACTCCGATTGTCGGAGAGGTGTCTCTGGGCCCTCTCGGTAATGCACATCACATAAGCCTTGCAAGCATTGCAACTAATGAGTTAGTTGCGAGATGGTGTATTACGGAACGAGTAAAGAGACTTGCCGGTAACGAGATTGAACTAGGTATTGGATACCGACGATCGAATCTCGGGCAAGTAACATACCGATGACAAAGGGAACAACGTATGTTGTTATGCGGTCTGACCGATAAAGATCTTCGTATAATATGTAGGAGCCAATATGGGCATCCAGGTCCCGCTATTGGTTGTTGACCAGAGACGTGTCTCGGTCATGTCTACATTGTTCTCGAACCCGTAGGGTCCGCACGCTTAAGGTTTCAATGACAGTTATATTATGAGTTTATGAGTTTTGATGTACCGAAGGAGTTTGGAGTCCCGGATGAGATCGGGGACATGACGAGGAGTCTCGAAATGGTCGAGACGTAAAGATTGATATATTGGAAGCCTATGTTTGGATATCGGAAGTGTTCCGGGTGAAATCGGGATTTTACCGGAGTACCGGGAGGTTACCGGAACCCCCCGGGAGCTATATGGGCCTTAGTGGGCTTTAGTGGAAAGGAGAAAGGGGCAGCCCAAGGTGGCTGTGCGCCTCCCCCCTTCCCCTAGTCCTATTAGGACTAGGAGAGGTGGCCGGCCCCCTATCTCTCTTTCCCCCCTCAAGGAGTCCTATTCCAACTAGGATTGGGGGGGGGGAATCCTACTCCCAGAGGGAGTAGGACTCTCCTGGCGCGCCACACCTTGGCCGGCTAGCCTCCCCCCCTCTAGTCCTTTATATACTGAGGTAGAGGCACCCTAGAACACACAAGTTGATCCACGTGATCTATTCCTTAGCCGTGTGCGATGCCCCCAGCCACCATAGTCCTCTATAATACTGTAGCGGAGTTTAGGCGAAGCCCTGCTGCTGTAGTACATCAAGATCGTCACCACGCCATCGTGCTGACGGAACTCTTCCCCGACACTTTGCTGGATCGGAGTCCGGGGATCGTCATCGAGCTGAACGTGTGCTCGAACTCGGAGGTGTCGTAGTTTCGGTGCTTGATCGGTTGGATCGTGAAGACGTACGACTACTTCCTCTACGTCGTGTCAACGCTTCCGCAGTCGGTCTGCGTGGGTACGTAGACAACACTCTCCCCTCTCGTTGCTATGCATCACATGATCTTGCGTGTGCGTAGGAATTTTTTTGAAATTACTATGAAACCCAACATAAGGAACAATGGCTTCAAGTGCGTCACCGGTTCTTTTGGCTTCTTGAATATAGCATTTTTAGGACCAAAGTGTAGCTGAGCTACTTCCCCTTCTTCATCTATAGCACGAAATTTAGCGGGTAAGTAATACACCATATTAATGGCCATGCATTCATGAACTGGTGTAGACTCATAATCAAGCATTTCATCTCCTTCCGCAAGCATGTCCACTGACTCCGAAATATCTTCAAGGGAAGAGGAAGTACTAGGCAAAGTGGACAATGTAATAGCAGCCGCATCGTCCTCCGTTGGTGGTATAGGTGTTGCTATGATCAATGCAGAAGCTGCTATGTTTTCCTTTTGCTTTGGCCTCCACACTTGTTTTGGGGGTACCATGGGACGTCTTTCATTGAATAATTTATCCCTTAGCTTTTCTGCTTCTTGTTCCTCCTTCTCATGACTCCTCATGCGCTGCAATCTCCTTTTTTGCGCCTTGGTCAGGCCGGAAGGACACCACTTAGGCTGAGTATATTTTGGATCCCTCGACTTGGCCTTGCTTGTGCTAGCTTCATGATCATTAGCCATGGGGCCTTGCTGGAACGCAGCCACATCTTTATTAGAATCAGCCGGATTATCAACAATAATCGGCTCTTTGATTATTAATTCTTTAGTGCCTATCATAATAGTTTCACCACTAGCATTCTTCTCCTTTTGCTTGCTAGGCTCTGGAATTTCAGCACTTGGTGATTTGGCACACCACACTTGCCTGTAGGCCCTTTTTTGATTATCTTGCATTGGCTGATTGACACCATTGTTCAAACGGCCTCGTGTGGGATAAGAAAGCCTCTCAGGAACATACCTCCTTGGTTCTGCCCAACCGGGATGAAAAGCATAAGGGGCCATTGGGGGCTGCCCCCATCCTCCATTGAAGCCTCCCATGTAGTATGGCACATAGGGGGGCGGCACCATCCATGGTCCTGGTGCCCATGACCCATATGGACTCGCATGATGCTGAGATTCTTCCCTCATAGGTGATCTTGAGCGCTTCAAATTTGATGACCGGTTAGAGCTAGAACCGGCCGCTTGATTGGCATACTTGGACAACAGCATATCAAAAGTTGACTTGATTCTCTTGCGCTGCACTTTAGCTTCATTCGTCTTCCACTTGCCAACCTATGGACTCTTGGGCTTAACAAATTTGACATGAGTGTTCTCCTGCACTTGTGGTTGCCCCCCCCGAGTGTAGGATTCTTGATGGTGATCTTGATTACCTCCTTGCCACCGGGTTGCTTGTAAAGCACAACTTGTCTCCCCAGGACCTTGTCGCTCTCCTTATTTTTCCTCGGCTCACCAATGCCAATATTATTTTTATTAGCTGATTCAGCTATGTTGGGCCGAATTAACATCTTATTCCCCTCCAAATCCATGGTGTTCATTGGGAAATGTTGCTTATCAACTTGCATCTCAGAAAAATTCAATCGTCCGTCATTAATGGCCGATTGTATCCGTCGTTGAAAAACATTACAATCATTAGTAGCATGAGAAAAAGAATTATGATACTTGCAATAAGCACGCCGTTTCAGCTCTTAGAACGGCGGTAAAGTATGAGATATTCTAATAATCTTGGCTTGCAACAAAGCATCAAATATTTTATCACACTTAGCAATGTTGAAAGTAAATTTCATCTCTTCATCACGATTCTTATCAATCGGCTTTAAATCATTGCAAGTAAACGGTTTGGCCTTAGATGGCCAAACAAATTCAGCAGCATAAATATCACCCGCATCGTCCGAGTGGTCACTATCATACTCAACCATATTCATTTTGGGACGATCAGTTTTATATCTATGCACCTTTTAAGATATTTGCTTCGGCTTTCTTGAGCCAAAGCCCTTTGCAAGACTTGGTTGATATTTAAAAACTCATATCCTTCTAGCCTTTCTCTAATGTGAGTTCTCAAACCACTAAGCACAAGATCAGCCAAATCTCTCTCGGTTACCACCAAACTATAACACCGGTTTTTTGTATCCTTAAATCTTTTGACATAATCGGAGACCGATTCATCATACTTTTGCTTAATCGATGTAAGATGGGATAGTTTAAGCTCATTGTCACCACTGTAGAAGTGATCATGAAACTTTTGCTCTAACTGAAACCATGTAGTAATAGAATCGGGTGGTAATGCAGAAAACCACGAGAAAGCAGTACCAGTTAAAGATAAAGGAAAATAACGTACTTTCCACTCGTCTCGTGAACTTGCCTCACCTAATTGTGCCAAGTATTGACTAACATGCTCCCATATAGTCTTTGTTCCCTCTCCGCTAAATTTAACAAAATCTGGAACTTTATATCCGGGAGGACATGGCACGGCATAAAAAATTTCTAGATATGGTTTCCTAGAAATTCGTGGTTTAGGTAGTTCAATCCCACAATGCTCTCGGAACACCCTGGACATTTCCTCTTTGACATTAGCCGAAATATCACTCGTATTGAGTGACGCTGCGTGTGGTTGTGGATCATGGTGAATATGATTTCTAATAGTTGGTACAGTGCTAGTCGAAAGAGATGGTGGTGTGTATGTTGTACCATAGTTCGGCAGCAATCCACTTGGACTTGCCGAACCATAACCTAGCAATGCAGTTGGATTCACTGAACTTGGTATGTTCATGGCAGGATTAAAGGGTGGAGCAACAAGTTGGTTTGTCTGTCTGGGATAAGAATTCAACGGCACGGGCAGCGCCGATGAAATAGATAAAGTTGGACTAAAGTTTTCAACACTAGTAGACATACTACCACTACCATTATATGATTGAGGAGTATTATTTCGAGCAGTATTATTGTCTATGATAGCTTGGTAAATAAGATCATTAATCTAAGCAATAAGAGTAGTAATTTCAGCCGACTTTCCAGGAGAGAATATTTTGCTTACAACCGGTTCTACTTGCTCATTATGAGGAGGAGGGAACTTGATTTCTTTAATTGAAGTGATGTTGCCTTGGCGATCCTTTTTGAACTTAGCAAGGAACTCCTGCATATCCTTCTCTTCACGCACCTTCTTGTACTCCTTAAAAGCTCAGCGATGCTCTGCCAATAATTCCTCAAAATTGGGCTTGATGATGATATCGGCATCCACTTCAGATGGCTTGGGAAGATCGACCATGATGGATGATGATGATTGCTCTTTGATCCCCAGCGGAGTCGCCAAAAACTGTGTTCGCACACGAACACGTCACCATGTACCCTCCGCGTCGAGCGTGATACGCAGGACACGTCGCCGAAGGAGGCTCACCGGAAGCGCGATACGCAAGACAATGCGGCGAGCTCTTTTGAAGACCCGAAACCCCACGCGGCCGGGAGAGACCCCGTCTGGACGCACGGCGGTGATGGGCTGCCCTAGGTCGGTTCGCCCGCCCCTAGGGCTTCGTAGATCGAAGCTCTCCGAAGCGAAGAACATCGATGAACGAGAAACAGAAAACTAGGGTAGGAGATGAAAGTTTGTAGATGGGTTTTTGTGATTGTGTGTTGTTGTTCAATCGGCCGTCACCCCTTAGTTATATAAGAGGCGACTGGAATTCCCATGCAAGGAAAATGCTTGGATTCACGTCCAAAACCCTAGTCAAATTCGGATTAGATTTGTCCGAACTTTCCAAAACTGTTCGGTTTAAACTGGCTGCACCTTGAGGTTTTTTTTGTGGTGGTAAACGACCTCGGATGAAAACGAGCCCAAAAGCAATCTTGACCGTTTCGACGAGGCGAACAACTTTCATGTTGAACGTTTTTTGATTAGAGGTCATTTTGAGAGTTAAACCGCTCGCGCAAAACAGGCTATTACTCGCGCTACCTCGCGCAAAACAAGCTATTATTCGCACTACCTATCAGACACGGTGTCTAGTGGGGCGCGCCACTTTCTGCCTCCTGACAAAGCTGCATTCCGACGGCTCTAACTTTTGCATACGAACTCAGACTGGAACGATTTTTATATCAAAATCGATCATTTCGACGAGACGAAGACAATCCATGTAGATCATTTTTCCATACGGGGCAGTCTTGGGGGCGTAATTAGCCGAATATTGTTCTGAATACAAAATCTCAGTATTTCGAACACAACTTTGGCCTTCGAGATGAGATCGGATGGCGATGGCGCAAACTTCAAAGATGTTCATATCGACAATACGGAACTTTTTTATGTAGATCACTTCTCCATTTGAGGCGATATTAATTAAGTTCTTGACCGTGCCAAAATCTGGTGTCAACACATTCTCCCTTTCTTCAACTTCATCTTCGGGCTGGACCAAGGAAACATCATGGACTGGCGTATGATCTGATTTGTAGTTGTAGTTATCTTCATCTTCATCTATAAGCAAAACTGGCACATCTTTAGTTTGAGCAGGAGGAGAAACATGGCCTTATGGCAGTTCACACTTGTTGCATTTGTTGTTGTCTTCAGGCACAACTTCAAGGTGTAGTGGAGATGGTGTTTCCAGGACTACATATGGCGTGACTTGCAAGGGAGTTGGGGTGGCCAGCACACCCTCAGGTGTGGCAGCAACATTCTTCTCACCAGGCACATCATTAAGCATGGCAGGGGCCTCCATCACCATGCCATGCCCCTCATCAAGTGTCAGGGAGGGTTGGATCTTGGTGATTATGCTTGTAGCACCGCAGAGCCAACCTAGACCACACCCTGAGGTGTTGATCTCAATGACATCGCTGGAGGTAGTCCGTGGGGAGGGCGGTAGTGAGTGTCCACGGCTCACTGACCTGCTCCCGTCAGCTGAGCCTTCCCAGGAAGAAGCAAACACCCGACGCCAGCCATCATGGCCACGGTCGTCACACCCACGGTCAGCACTGTGGTCATCACGACGCCCATCATCTCGGCTTTTAGGAGGCCGCGAACGACTGCGGAAGAGACCCCGCCAGGAGGAGGATCGCGGCCTGTCAGTGTCATGCCCGCGCCTGTCATCTCACGATCATCATCCCGTCGACGTCGATCATCGTCATCGCGGCGTCTTGGTGGTGGTTCTTGGTGGTCCCTCGGTCTGGCCTCTCCATCCACCACACCATAGATCCAGGCGTAGGGGTCCGGGCGTGGGCGACGGGGGATGTTGCCAGCAGCATCAGGAGTGTAGTTCTCCAGCAGGTCCAGATGCACTATGGCACGATGACAGATGCTAGAGTGCCCAATGGCCGAGGATGGAGCTTTGCACACTTCGGTGGCCACCCACGGAGGGATGGTGACGAGCTACACCTTGGGGATAGCCGATGGGTTCGCCAACCAAGCCTGCAGCTTGAGACAAGAGGCGTCCTCCTACCGCAGCATAGCGATGTCGAAGTAGTGAAGGAAGGTATCCGGCCCGAGCACTTGAGCCGCCACTGCGTCAAACCATGCACTCAGGGGGATGCTCTCGATGTAGAGATGAACATGGTAGTTTGCTCGGACCACGTCGGCGTGAGCGTCAAGGCGCCAGTTGGTGGAGTGCAGGTCGAGGTTGTTGTGGCGGAAGCGCCTCTCTGCTATGACCTTGTCCCGTTGGTGTTGATAGTCGAACAAAGCGAAGAAATCTTCAGGATAGTGGGGGACAACCTTGACATCTCTGATCCCGAATTGCACGTCGATGGCTTCCTTGATCTCCGCGGCGCTCACCGCCGGTCTTGTTCCCCCGAGCCAGATAAGTGCACCCAGGGACGGCAAAGTCGCTGCATTGGAATCCATCTCCGGGGTGGAGACGATGGTCACGCGGCCCTCCTCAGGACGCAGCGATGGATCACCAACGCGAGGCTCCTGCCTAGCCATAACGCACGACGACAGCGTCGAAGCAGGCGATGCAGGGCGTGGTGAAGCCGTCGAAGACAAAGCAGAGCGAGGCGTCGACGCAGGGGACAGAGGGGAGGGTGACGGGTCATTGGTGCAGCCCATCTCCCTATGCCCAAATCTTCTACAACAACGGCAGGTGAGTGGGTTACGGCAGTCCACTTTGCAGTGGCCTCTGAGGAGGCAGCGATGGCACTCATGGTCCTGGAGCTTGACGAAATCCTTCGGCCGCTGGGGAGGGGAATAGGAGGATGCAACTCTGCGAATTGAATTCCGGTTGTTGGAGCGGCCTTCACGCCACGAGTACGCCGGACGCACCAAATGCCATTCAAGAGCAGAAGTGACCTGCCTTGAATTCTCCTCTGACGGTGCAGGGCTTGAGGGAGAGCACCAGCTTGCACGCCGAATGCCGGTCTTGAATGAAGCCGCTGGAACCGATTTAAGGCATGGCATGTGTGCGCCATGAATTGGGGGAGGCGGCGTGTGTTCTAACACATCAGCATTAATGGCAAAGCTTACTCCGCGGGGCAGCTCCACAACCTCGGATGTGCCCCTGGCGACCGCAGGGATTGCAGGGGCTGCCCGGGACCGCAGATCTAGGCTGACCTCGACCAACTGAGGAAAAATGGAAGCGACCAGATCCGGGCACTGAAACCGCGGGCACGAGAACCTCGGAGGGAACCGAGGGGAGGGCGAGGTTGAGGGGGCGTTCGGCGGGGAAGCAGGGGCGACAGAATCCGCGGTGGCAGCGGCGAGGGAGGCTGCGGGCGCCGGAGTAGCGTGTCGCAGGAGCGTGGGGGCTCATGGCTGCGGGTTTGTCGAACTCCTAGTTTCTTAGCTGCTCAAAGTTTTTAGGAAAGGCATCTGTCAGCTCTTAATTTTGAGCATTCGAAAGGAGTTGTTAGCAAAAGGTTCCCTCAAGATTCTCTAGTCGCACACTTACGCCGCGCACGGTGAATCTCTATCACATTACTTTTGCAGAGCATCTATCCTTGGACCTAACTATCTCATGGACATCATCTAGTGACGGGAAGGCGTCGTTGGTCACCTCGAAGGAAGAAGAGGGGGAGAGACTTCCATGTGGGGTGTAGCTCGTTGTAGGAGTCAAGTTCGAGAGTTCGGTTAGGTTCATGTTTTCTTAACTACTCAAATTTGCGGAGTTAAGGTTTGCCGAGGTGTTTGAGGACTAAAAGTTTGAGGGTGCTCATGGACCTCATTGACATCTCGGAGCCTGACCATCTAGGAGCAGCCAGTTTGTCCTGAGAGTGATCTCTCTTGGGATGGTGCCCAGGTGCTCCCTAAAGGTATTGCGGATATGAAGAAGATCAAGGTGCTCCCTAGCCGGAAGTGGGTTGGATCTGCGTCTTTATGGAAGTGGTCGACATTCGGCAACCTCCCCCGACGCCTCTTGGAGGCGTTGCCTTCCGCTACGTCCTCGCCCTTGGAGAAGCCGTGCTCGGTAGCATTATCGAGGACCAACTTGTCAGTAGAGCACTGCAATGAAGAACATATGCATAAGCATATTACAAATGAATCAGAACTACAATGGTGATGGTCTTCACTGCACATTGTCATGCAGAAGGGGATGGCTAGTACAAGGATCAGAACTACAATATGTAGAACCAACCATCATACCAATGATCACCCTGATACATGAGGTGCACAACAATGAAGATCACATTGACCTACCACCTAATCAATTGATCTACCCCCAAATTGAAATGTCCTAGTCCCCAAATCTAACCCAGACCAAAGCCCTATCAAACCCTAAATCAAAGCCTAAGTTCAGGCCTAACAAAGCATTCATTGGGCAGGGAAGGGCTTACTGCTGTTGACGAAGTGATGATGAAGCGCTTGCGGATGGTCGCTGTATAGATCTTCCCACCGCCGATGGTTGCTGAGTTGTCGATGAGAGAAAGAGAGAGTGATAGTGTAGGTAGGGGAGAGCGAGCGGTGAGAGGATTTATAGCATGCCTCCGGGAAACAAATGCACAGTCTTTCACTCGTTTCTGCACATACAACCACGTGTCTTCTGCTTGAGTCTAGCCTGTTAAAGTCGGTCGATTCAGTCGTTTCTATAGAACCAGGCTCTGAGCTGCTTTGACAAGCGTGCCATGCAGGACCAGCCGATCATGCATGTATCCAAATGGACCAAATTCAGTCTAGCTACCTCCTGGGTGTTCTGCGAGCAACCAACCATGTCCTTGAGCTCTCTGTAGAGTTCTTCCTCGAATTCGAGGAAATTCCACCGGCCACATTCCGGATCTCTCCTCGGATGCCTTTGCCGCCAGACGCAGGCGCTGCGGCGTGCACCTGATCATGTTTAATGACTGTTACTGCAGCCACGGCCGGCGCGTGCACCTGGATCTGAGGCCCGATCGTAGATCCATGATCCATGTTCAATGGCATGGCATGCGAGGTGCAGGCCTCGTCGTCGTACCATGTACGTGTTCGACTGTTTTGTGCCCAGAGACGTACCCCAGCCGTTAATTCTCTGGAGAATGGGTACATGCACGGGGAGAAGCTAAATAGGCTTTGACGTCATGGGCACGCATTCGACGTGTTACGTCCAGATCAAGGAAGAGTGTCGATCGAATCAGCTAGCACAACAGAGGCTAAGATTGAAAGTAGTATACGTGAATCTCAAGGTGAACACAACACAGTGATTACCAACCAGTTTAACTGTCGGACTCTCTGCCACTCCTCGATCCATATACCTCGATAACTGAAGCCTACCATAGCAATGATACTATATAGTAGCACTCAAACAAAAGAAAGGAAGCAATGATATAGCATACTCAAATCGGTCAAGCGTACGAGCACAGCATTTCCAGATGAACCGATCCAATGGATCCCAGAATTGGCACAAATTCAGGCGTGCTCCAAACCGGACACACGCACCGCAAGCACGCAGCAGGCAGGACAAACGCAGGAGCATTACGACCGAGGTTCCGATGAGTAGACGGCCGATTCTATTCCAAGAATCGAAAGCCCGAATTCTGAGCCTCGGATGCCACCCCGACACCGAGATGAGATGTTCTCTCTCGGATGCTCTGTTGCTCGCTCCTGCAGGCTGCATATCATGTTAATGACTGCCGCCTGCGTAAAGCCACGGTCGGCGCTCTGAATCGCGATCGCATCTTGTCATCGATTCCCATCTGGTCGCAGCAGCAGCAAGCGTATTACGTGAGCTTAACAATATCCCATCTTTAATTCTCTCGAGGTCAACACTGTGCTAGCTTAACTGTCAGCTTCCCACATGTAAAAATGGATTCAGGACGGCTTGCCTCGATAACTGAAGCCCACCACAGCGTATTCAAATCGGTGAAGCGTACACGCGCATCATTTCAGGATGAACAGATCCAATGGATCCCAGCAGATGGATCGGAATTGGCACAAATTCACGTGTCAAAACCAGATGCACGCACGCAAGCGCCGAGCAGGCATTGGCGAGACAAACGCAGAAGCATTCTGATCGAGTTCCCGACAACTTGCACTCAAAGGCCGGCTGTTCACTCATGAATCCATGAAGATAAGCTTAAGACCAATTTACGGGAATCACTGGGAGTGTTACATGTCACGTGTCTGGCCAAGATGCAATGCACACAGCGGCCAAAAACGGATGCACGCACGACGCGACCCTCTGGCCGCCCGCTTATAAAAGGAGCGCCTTGCGGTCTCGTTCCCGGCGAACAGCGACAGAGTGAGGCGCTCAGCAAATAGACTCCACGCACGTAGATCGAGATGGTGCATAGGCTTACACACGACGAAGGTGACGAGGCTGCCGCCACCACGGAGGGGACCAAGAGGGAGACGGCGGCGACGAGGAGGAGGACAAGGAGGCAAGGTGGTGGAGACGCCATCGCGGCGATCAAGAGGAGGATGCTGCGGTGCAGCGAGGCCGGAGAACGGGGGAGATTCAAGCGGAGCTACTTGGCAGGCGCAGGCGGCGGCGAGCAGGGCGACGGCGCCTCCGCCGTCTTCTTCTACCTGGCCTGCATCGCCTGCGCCCCCGCTTAGTTCATCAGCTCCTCTTACCTATGTTGTATACACAGGTTGTAATCGCCTGACTGGAATCACACATAGTCCGCGTCAGCTCACCCCTGCTTTGTCAGTGGTAGGCTCAGGAATCAAGATGCTGTTGTTGTAAATATTTCTAAGTTGAGTTTTCTCCCTCAATTTTGGACTCCTCCGTAGTAAAATTAGTAGAGCAAAGAAGGATTAAGCTTACATAGTAAGATTCAACAGGTAAACCGCACTACAACTCTGATGCCATAATATCAAGCCGTCTAGCAAAATTGTACAGAGCCAAGTGAGTTCAAAGCTCTGCTGTTATCACCTCCGACATCTTAAACCACCGCGAAAATCTGACCCTCTCTGGAATCTTGCAAATTGTCAGTTATAATTAAGGATCTGCAGCACTGATGCGACGCCTCTTTCGCCTCTCTCTCGAATCAACGCCCCTGTTATAACCTACTTTCTTCATAGCTCTGCCCTCCAGGCCAATATCCACTTTTGGAGGGTTCCTAAAGCAGAATGATGCAGCTACGTCCTGCCAAATTATAATGAACTGGACATTAGTCTTTTTCTTGTCTTTTTCTGTCAAGTCCCAAACTCCAACTTGGGGGTGATGAAAATAATATCAGCAAGTACTTCCGAGAGATGCTTACCAAAAAATAAGAAAAAGACAAGTGTGCTTCTACATGCTAGGTAGAACAATTGAAATTGTAAAACGGCCAAATGAAAAATATATAGACCCCGCAAAAAAGATCGACAAGCATTTTACCTTCAAACTGAGACCATGAACATTAAAGATGTCTTTCATGGTGTGTGAGTTGTATGCTAGAATGTAGGATCTGTAGGCTTGTTGAGCTGACTGATGCAGGAAGTAGTTCTCGCCAACGATTTTCTCCTGCTCAACAAATTGAGTTGTAACTTGTTATTAACATGTGAGAAAAAGTGGATTGGAACACTCAAGTGTGGTAAAAGATACACTTACAAAATGTGCTTGCAGATTTGGCACATTCTTGTTGTTAAACTGGTGTTCTGTGAGATGAATGTTGGCTGCCTGCAGGCACACTAAATATGTGATTTCGCTAACTTCAGAGGGGAAGAAATGCCATATTATCTCGGTGCAGAATTGATTACCCTCAGGGAGATAAGGAACTCTAATTCTTGGGGCAGTAAGAATAACAATACAGTTGCTTTTCCTTTATCACCAGGTGCAGTATGTCCAACATGATGAATGTAATCCTGAAAGTCAAATTCGAATAGCTTAGCACAATCCACAGGTCCAAATATGAGAGGAACTCCTGCAAGTCAAATTCAGATCATCAACGTACGTACCTCTGGTTCATCTGACGGAGGATCGT
Organism: Triticum aestivum; assembly: GCF_018294505.1. Lineage (NCBI taxonomy): Eukaryota > Viridiplantae > Streptophyta > Magnoliopsida > Poales > Poaceae > Triticum > Triticum aestivum. The sequence goes on along the minus strand of NC_057812.1, from coordinate 449,860,294 downwards.
ATTGCACAATATAATCCTAAAACAAGGCCATATATCATCATTAGATCAGTACCCGGAAAAATATTTTGGTCGCACTCAATTAAAGATACACTGCCAGTCAAAACCTCACCACATCAGGAAGATCAAGTCCACGTGCTGCCACATTAGTGCATAACAAGACACCCTTCTCTGCCGTGCAGAAGGCGGAGAACGTTGCGGTTCGGTCGTGCTGCTCTTGTTTCTCGTGGATATCAGCACACTCTATCTGAAGAAAATTCAGAAGGTGCGCGTGGAACTTGACTGAACTGCGCGATGAGAACAGCACCATGACCTTCTTGCTAGACTGTTTCCTCTTCAGGAAAGCGTGTAGAACCATGAACCTCTTCTCGCTAGGAACCACACTGTATCCCAGCTGCAAGCCTTCAAGATTAGCCTGTCTCTGTCAGAGCATCGGTGTGATTTGCGCAAAGATGTTTCCTAATTCTCAAAAAAAGAGTCGAACAGCTATATATGCGATACCCTGCAGGTCTCCTGCTCCGCCGGCTCCTGCATCTCCTGCCCGTTTTCCACGGTGACAGCGGTACCGTATACCGTTTGCTGCGACTCCGTCGATCGTTCTGCGGAGCCCATGGATGCGGCTGCGGGCGACATGTCGGAGTTCCGTTTTAGGGTTTCTGGTGTCGTGGGGGTGGGGCTTCGCTGTTACGATAGTCTGACGGGGGAAATATTGCAAAAGAGTCCGTGCGTTGCAACGGGAGAAAAAACACAACACACACTTTTAACCGAACAACTATCATTTAAGACCACAATAGGTCCGTCTCCTTTATTTTAGCGATGCATCATATTTCTGTTGCTGCTTATCCTTCTTCTCACCCTCGCCGACGGTGGCCTTAGTGTTCACCAAAACCAAAACGTGTTAGAATATGGTTAATCCTAAGACGTCTCTCTCTTCCTCTCTCCTTCCTCTCCCTCTCTCTCGCTTTCTCTCACACTCACGATGAGAAATTTGTTGTTTTCTCCTACGACGTATTCAGAGGTATGATGTAGCGACCCGACCTCAAACGATCAAGTCTCTGTGCTTCAGTGTCATCTCTGGATCGGTAATGCTGACACACACAGTACTCGAGGATTTATAACAGAGTAGCAATCACACACTTATTACATCGAATGTCTCAAAAAAGAACTTATTGCAGTAAATATGGCTTAAGGCCATCTAATACGATAACAGCAGAAGGCTTGGAAGATAAAGTGAGTCCATCAACTCCAACGACATAGCTGAGCTGCACGGTAACGACCTAACGAACCTTACTCCCCGTCTGAAAAGTCTGCAACATAATACGTTGCAGCCCGAAAACAGGTCAGCACATGAAATATGCTGGCAAGATAACACAGTAGAGCAAGAACAGAATAATGATATCACTACATGCATATTTGGCTGGTGGAAAGCTCTATGGTTATAGTTTTTACGAAAAGCCAATTTTCCCCTACAACAAAGAAATAGATTTTATTTAACTATCATGGTAGTTGAAACATCATTGAGAAGGTTCCTCCAACTCAATTCCAATTAAAGTAATTAACAATCCAACAATATTAATTTAGTGTGATGAGATACTTAGGATACTCCAAGTACTAAATACTCAAGATGTCCATAACCGGGGACACGGCTAACCATGATTAGTTTATACACTCTGCAAAGGTTTGCGCACTTTTCCCCACAATACCCGATCTCCTCCGTTGGATTTCTCGCACTACAGGGTGTTTGAGAAACGGATGACCGAGACACAGTCTTTCAGAAGCATTAACTCCTTACTCCGGACAGACCGTACCAAACCTACATCCCACTACCTGCTGATCCACCTCTTCGGGAGCTTCACGCAACTTACTCATCTATACTAGAGCCCATAATAGCTTGTGGCTCCACACGGAAGTTTCTAGCATGAAAATATCTCAGTTCCCTTTGAGTCTGGGTGGCGGACCATAGGATTATCACACGTGTACTCCGGGATATCCTAGGACAACACTGGATTTCCCAGGTGCCCAACAAACAATCCACCCAGATGTGTATTCAAGTTGCCACCTTAAGTTAAACCATTAATTAATAATCTCACATCTGTCATGAATTTCACTCACCCAAACCACGTCTACGAGCATAGCATATCAATATAAGCAATACGTAGAAGTAACTCCCAAGGGTTTGAATATCACAGGGCAATAGGTTCTACCTCATCAACTACTCCCCAACCCACATATTAATTACATCCTAACCATGCAATGTTTGAGGATTGGAACTAATGCATAAAAACTGGGTGATAAAGGGGTATGATCAAAGTGTTACTTGCCTTGCTGATGATCCGCAAAACCTAGGGATTCGTAGGAGCACACTTCGCACTCCGGGTGTTCTATCGCAAACAAACAAAAGCATACATAAGCAATCAAGCAAAGAAATACGGGTAAATCTCAAATAAGAAAATCTAACCAGAAAGTTCAACTTAAGAACTCCGGTTTGCGAAAAGAATCAAATCAAATGGAGCAACGAAACTCAAACGGCGAAAGAAACAAGATCCGTTTACTAATCTAGACTAAGGTCAAATTTTACAGTAGCAAAAACTCGTTCAAGTTGGTTAAACGAAAAGAGGGTTTTGAGACGAAGATCTAGGCGCTTGAATCGCCTGATTCCGACAAACGAGCGAAAAGATAAACTAAAATGAAAATCGGATCAGAAATCGCGATTGAAAATAATCGCGGAAAATCCGAGAAAAAGAAAACTGACAAACAGGCTAACGAACGAGCGTTCATTGTCTGTTACTAACGAGTAAACTCTTTTCGTTAAAACAAACGTACGGATGAATGTCCGCAAAGTAACTAAACCGAGAAAAATCGGTGAACCGATCAAGAAAAACGAACTAGGGTTTCCAAAAAAACTGGATCGGTTTTAAAAAAAACTGGCGGCGGCAACGGCGCGTTACCTCCGGCGAGGCTCCGGCGAGGTGAGGCTGCGGCGGCGGGGGGCGGGCTGCAGAGGCGGGGCGACGGCGGCGTGGCGCGGCGAGGGAGGCGGCGGCGGCTGCGGTCGGGCGGCGGGGTTGGTGGTGGTGGCTGGGGGGGGGGGGTCCGGGGGTATTTAAAGAGGGGAGGGGGCAGCTTGGAGGAGGGGGCAAGGCGGCGGGGAGGAGGAGTCCGGCTCGGACTCCGGTCCGAGTCGGCGGCGGCGGCGCGCGGTCTCTAGGAGGGAGACAGCGGCGCGGGGAAGCGGGCCGGCGGCTGGGCTTCGGCCCAGCTAGCCACTGCACGTTTTTTTAAAATAATTCCGCTGAAACTAAAAAAATTCTAGAAAATAAAATAAAATGCTAAAACAAATTTTCACCGTCTAAATAAAATATTTAGAACAAGGTGAACATTTTGTTAGCCCTAAAATGCAACTTTGAAAAACGTGCAATTTTTCCAATTCAAATAAAATAGCAATAAACTCTGAATAAAAACAAATATTTGATTTTAATATTTTCTTTCAATATTTCATTTATTTTGGAGAAGTCATATTATCTCCTCTCATGTATTTTAATATGAAATATTTTCGAAGGGAAAAATAATTAAAACCAAAATCCTAGTTTCAATATTTGATAAAACTCAAACAAAACGAAATGCAATAAAATATGATATGCATGAATGATCTATGTATAACATTCCAAATTGAAAATTTGGGATGTTACAAACCTACCCCCCTTAAGATGAATCTCGCCCTCGAGATTCGGGTTGGCTAGAGAATAGGTGTGGGTGGTCTTTGCGAAGATCATCCCCTCGTTCCCAGGTGGCTTCATCCTCGGTATGGTGGCTTCACTGAACTTTGCAAAACTTGATAACCTTGTTGCGGGTGACTCGGCTGGCAAATTCGAGAATCCTGACTGGCTTCTCCTCATAGGTCAAATTACTGTCCAACTGAATCGCATCCAAGGGTACTGTATCTCTTAACGGTATATCAGTCATCTCAGCATGACACTTCTTCAGCATGAACTCCTGACAGTCCTTCAGGTAACTCCAACTTGTAGGCAACTTCTCCCATACGTTCCAAAATTCGATACGGCCCTACAAATCTCGGGGCTAACTTTCCCTTAACTCCAAAACGTTTCACTCCTCGCAGGGGTGACACTCGCAGATATGCTCTATCTCCAATTTCATAGGTTATTTCCTTGCGTTTCGAATCTGCATAACTCTTCTGCCTGGACTGAGCTATCTTCAGTCTATCTCTGATCAACTTAACTTTCTCTTCAGACTCTTTGATCAGATCTGGTCCAAACAATTGTGGGTCTCCGACTTCATCCGTATAGGGCTTCGAACGGTGCCATCTTCAAACTGGCTTGGTAGCTGTTGTTGTATGAGAACTCCGCGTAGGGCAAATTTTCATCCCAACTAGATCCATAATATAGCGCACATGCTCTCAACATATCCTCCAGAATCTGGTTGACTCTCTCGGACTGTCCATCTCTCTGCGGGTGGAATGATGTACTGAACTCCAACCTTGTCCCCAAAGTTTGGTGCAGCTGATGCCAAAACTTTGAAGTAAACTGTGTCCCTATATCTGATACGGTGGTCCTCGGAACTCCATGCATACATACGATCCTGGTCATATATATCTTGGCCAACTTCACACTTGTATATGTGGTTTTCACTGGGATAAAGTGAGCTACTTTGGTCAAGCGATCAACTACTACCCATATAGAATCGTATCTTGATTTGGTCCTGGGTAATCTGGTGATAAAATCCATGCCAAGTTTATCCCACTTCCATTCAGGTATCGGCATAGGCTGTAACAATCCTGCTGGCTTTTGATGCTCAGCCTTCACTCTCTGACATATATCACATACGGCTACATACTCGGCAATATCCTTCTTCATACCAGTCCACCAGAAACGTTCCTTCAAATCCAAATACATCTTGGTGTTTCCGGGGTGTATTGAGTATGGTGAGTCATGAGCCTCCTGAAGTATTAACTTCCTAATCTCTGTGTTAGTGGGCACATAAACACGGTCCTCAAACCATAAGGTGTCGTGCTCATCCTCACGAAAACCTTTGGCCTTTCTTTTGCCCATTCTCTCCTTTATCTCAGCAATCTCCTTGTCCTTCTTCTGAGCTTCTCGAATCTTTCCTAAAAATGTCCACTGAACTTCCATTGTTGCAACAAAACCTCTAGGAACAATCTCCAATCGAAGTTCCCTCAGATCATCTGCTAACTCCTTTGGCAATCCCGTGCTCACTAGGGTATTAGCATAACTCTTCTGACTCAAAGCGTCGGCTACAACATTGGCCTTGCCTGGATGATAGTGAAGCTTCATGTCATAATACTTTATAAGCTCCAACCATCTCCTCTGCCTAAGGTTCAGCTCCTTCTGTGTGAAAATGTACTTCAAACTCTTATGATCCATGTACACATCACAATGATTTCCAATAAGGTAATGCCTCCAGGTCTTCAACGCATGCACTACGGCAGCCAACTCCAAATCATGCGTGGCATAATTCAACTCGTGCGGTTTCAGTTGTCGTGAGGCATACGAAACAACTCTTTTGTCCTGCATAAGCACACTTCCAAGTCCTAGGTGAGAGGCATCACAATACACTTGGAACTCCTTACGTATATCCGGCAGAATCAACACTGGGGCTGTGGTCAAACGTTTCTTTAACTCCTGAAAACTTGCTTCACATTCTTCCGTCCATTTAAATTTGGTATCCTTCTTCAATAACTCCGTCATTGGCTTCGCAATTTGGAAAAATTCTCAATGAATCTCCGATAGTATCCTGCGAGTCCAAGAAAACTGCGGATCTCGCTAACTGAAGTGGGTGCCAACCATTCAGTGACTGACTGAACCTTGGTAGGATCTACTGCTACACCTTCTCCTGATATAACATGTCCAAGGAATCCAACTTCCTTCAGCCAAAACTCGCATTTGCTGAACTTGGCATACAACTGATGTTCCCTGAGTTTCTCGAGAACTAAGCGCAAATGCTCTTCGTGCTCCTCCTCGTTCTTCGAGTATACCATTATATCATCAATGAACACCACAACAAACTTATCCAAATATTCCATGAATACTTTGTTCATCATGCTCATGAAGTAGACAGGGGTGTTAGTCAGTCCAAACGACATGACCGTATATTCATACAACCCGTGTCGTGTGGTGAATGTTGTCTTTGGTATGTCCTTCTCTCGTATCTTCAACTGGTGATATCCAGATCGCAGATTGATCTTTGAAAACACCTTAGCTCCTTGCAGCTGGTCGAACAAATCATTGATCATTGGCAGTGGGTATTTTGTCTTGATCGTCACCTCATTTAACGCTCGATAATCAACAACCATCCTTAGAGACTTATCCTTCTTCTCGACCAAAAGCACTGGGGCTCCCCATGGTGATGAGCTCCGTCGAATGTATCCTTTCTCCGATAACTCCTTGATCTGTTTCTTAATCTCCTCCAGATCATTTGCGGGCATCCGGTATGGTCTCTTCGATATAGGCCCGGTGCCTGGCAATAGCTCTATCAAAAACTCAATGTCTCGATCCGGTGGCATGCCTGGTAACTCTTCTGGAAAAACATCCGGGTAATCCTTCACTACAGGCACTTCCTCCTGAACAACTCCCGTGAGGGTATTCACTTGGCTACTTCTTGGCGCATGCCTAGATACATACTTGATCCTTTTTCCCTCAGGGGTGGTGAGACAAATTGACTTACTAACACAGTCAATGCTTCCTCCATACTTTGACATCCAGTCCATGCCTAATATCACATCCAATCCTTGTGACTCCAAGATTATTAGGTCGGACGGAAAAACATGGCTACCAATGGTTAGGGGTATCTGGTCGCACCATCGACTAGCCATATACTCTGCTCCAGGTGAACTTACTAACAGATGGGTCCTAAGGGTTTGGGTCGGTAGTTTAAACTTATCCACGAATTCCCTTGATATGTATGAATGCGATGCACCAGTATCAAAAAGAACAAGGGCGGTAAAGACTTAACCAAAAACTTACCAATAACCGCGTCTGGCTGCTCTTCAACCTCCTCCACATTGACGTGGTTCACTTGTCCTTTGTTGAATGGATTGGGCTTCTTTCCAGCGCTCCCATTGCCGTTTCCATTCTTCGCTTCAGGGCACTCCATGGCATAGTGTCCAGTCTTCCCGCACTTGAAACAAGTAACGTGGCTTAGGTCTCTCTTGGCGGGTGTGGCTGGATTGGAACGGTTCTGATTGTTGCTTGCTCCATTCCCATTCCCATTCCTTGGGCCTGTATGATTATGGTTACTTCCTCCATTGTGGGTGTGGCCTCCATGGTAATGAACAAGTCCTCCCGAGTTCGGGGTTAGGCGAGGCTTCTGCTGAGCTCCTGAATTGTACCTTCCTTGTCCATACTTCCTCTTACGGCTCTCAATCTGCTGCTGCTTCCCTTCAATCATAAGAGCCTTATCTACCAACTCCTGGTAGTTGTTGAATGTTGCCACCATCAACTGCATGCTCATCTCATCATTCAGCACTTCCATAAACTTCTCCTGCTTTGCGGCATCTGTGGCCACATCATCAGGGGCATAGCGAGATAACTTGCTAAACTCATCCGCGTACTGAGCCACAGTACAGTTCCCCTGGCGTAAGTTGCAAAACTCACGCTTCTTCATACTCATAGCTCCAGTTGAGACATGGGCTGTACGAAAAGCTTGCTGAAACTGATCCCATGTCACCGTGGCTATAGGGTAGGTGACAGTGTAATTCTCCCACCATGAGGCTGCTGGTCCATCCAACTGATGTGTGGCAAAACGCACCTTCTCAGCATCGGTACATCCTGCAGTGATTAACTCCCTTCCAATCCTGCGGAGCCAATCATCTGCTACTATGGGCTCGGTGCTACTGGAAAACACCGGCGGTTGCAACCTTAGAAAGAGGGCTAAATTATCAACTGGTGCTGGTGGCGGCGGATTGTTGTTGTTGTTATTGTTGTTGCCTTGGTTCTGAACTAACAACTGCATCGGGGTATTCTGCTGCTGGATCAACTGAGTGAGCTCCGGTGGGAAAGTAAATCCGGGGTCACGTCTCGGAGGCATCTGATGGGTTTAGAGGGGAGAGATTAGAATAGAATGAGGTCTAATAAGAAAAACATTACACATATGCACATGAAACAAACACAAACATTTCACTCAATCAATCAAGCAAGGGCATACAATCGATCTAACTATTGTTACAAAAGTGCTCGGACTATACTATTTACATGGTGGAATACTACTACTGATGTGGTGGTCTACTAAAAATATTCTTCGGTTGAAGACTCCATGATGTCTGCTCTAGCTTCGTCTTCATAGTCATCATCGCTATTGTCGGGGTCTGAGTGGTGTCATTGATGATAATATAGTCCTCCGGGAGAATCTCCTTGGGTTCTTCGTCTTCTCCTCCTGGTGCGGGGTCTCCCAGGAATACTCCTAGCTTCCTTTCTAGATCGTCATTCTTCTCCACTAGTACGATGATTTCCTCCTCATAATCTTCACGAGTAGCCTTAAGTTCTTCCTCCAGTTCCATGATCCTAGTCATTGCCTTCTTCAGATCTATCATTCCTGCGCACATCTCGTTCTCCTGGCGACGAATATGTTGGTTTAACTCCTGGATGAAAGCTGCAATTGATCTATCCTTCCTGGTGCTGATCATCTCCCATTGCTCATCTCGGCGCCCACAAATCTGATAGATAGTATCCTTAAGCTCCTTATGATAAACTTCTCCAATGCGTCCCATGGTGATGTGAGCTGCCATACTCTTTCCTAGACTCCAGGTTGGTGCATCGAAGGAAAACTCTATGGGCTTAGTGACTGGCGTGAATGTCCTTCCTGGAACTTGAACTTGAATCATCCAGCACTCCTCTTCTGGCAAGGTGGCATTGTACGTCCCGGTGAAGCTTGGTATTCCAATGTTCAAGTACCTAGTGACTTCCTTCAAGTGTCGTCCAAAAGGTGCTTCTTCATCCGGTTGTGCAAACTTGTTCCTTGCGTCCGCCATCCTAAAGAGTAGAAAATGAAGAGGAGTCAGAAATGAGAATAGAATAGTGACCTAGGGCTTTAGCTAAGTGGTCGTGTCCTACACTTAGCGTGTGCTCTGATACCATCTTGTAGCGACCCGACCTCAAACGACCAAGTCTCCGTGCTTCAGTGTCATCCCTGGATTGGTAATGCTGACACACACAGTACTCAAGGATTTATAACAGAGTAGCAATCACACACTTATTACATCGAATGTCTCAAAAGAGAACTTATTACAGTAAATATGGCTTAAGGCCGTCTAATACGATAACAGCGGAAGGCTTGGAAGATAAAGTGAGTCCATCAACTCCAACGGCATAGCTGAGCTGCACGGCAACGACCTAACGAACCTTACTCCTCGACTGAAAAGTCTGCAACATAATACGTTGCAGCCCGAAAACGGGTCAGCACATGGAATATGCTGGCAAGATAACACAATAGAGCAAGAACAGGATAATGCTATCACTACATGCATATTTGGCTGGTGGAAAGCTCTATGGTTATAGTTTTTGCGAAAAGCCAATTTTTCCCTACAACAAAGGAATAGATTTTATTTAACTATCATGGTAGTTGAAACATCATTGAGAAGGTTCCTCCAACTCAATCCCAATTAAAGTAATTAACAACCCAACAATATTAGTTTAGAGTGATGAGATACTTAGGATACTCCAAGTACTAGATACTCAAGATGTCCATAACCGGGGACACGGCTAACCATGATTAGTTTATACACTCTGCAGAGGTTTGCGCACTTTTCCCCACAAGACCCGATCTCCTCCGTTGGATTTCTCGCACTACAGGGTGTTTGAGAAACGGATGACCGAGACACAGTCTTTCAGAAGCATTAACTCCTTACTCCGGGCAGACCATACCAAACCTACATCCCACTACCTGCTGATCCACCTCTTCGGGAGCTTCACGCAACTTACTCAACTATGCTAGAGCCCATAATAGCTTGTGGCTGCACACGGAAGTTTCTAGCATGAAAATATCTCAGTTCCCTTTGAGCTTGGGTGGCCGACCATAGGATTATCACACGGGTACTCCGGGATATCCTAGGACAACACTGGATTCCCCAGGTGCCCAACAAACAATCCACCCAGATGTGTATTCAAGTTGCCACCTTAAGTTAAACCATTAATTAACAATCTCACATCTGTCATGGATTTCACTCACCCAAACCACGTCTACGAGCATAGCATAGCAATATAAGCAATACGTAGAAGTATCTCCCAAGGGTTTGAATATAACAGGGCAATAGGTTCTACCTCATCAACTACTTCCCAACCCACATATTAATCACATCCTAACCAAGCAATGTTTGAGGATTGGAACTAATGCATAAAAACTCGGTGATAAAGGGGTATGATCAAAGTGTTACTTGCCTTGCTGATGATCCGCAAAACCTAGGGATTCGTAGTAGCACGCTTCGCACTCCAGGTGTTCTATCGCAAACAAACAAAAGCATACATAAGCAATCAAGCAAAGAAACACGGGTGAATCTCAAATAAGAAAATCTAACCAGAAAGTTCAACTTAAGAACTCCAGTTTGCGAAAAGAATCAAATCAAACAGAGCAACAAAACTCAAACGGCGAAAGAAAGAAGATCCGTTTACTAATCTGGACTAAGGTCAAATTTTACAGTAGCAAAAACTCGTTCAAGTTGGTTAAACGGAAAGAGGGTTTCGAGACCAAGATCTAGGCGCTTGAATCGCCTGATTCCGACAAATGAGAGAAAAGATAAACTAAAACGATAATCTGATCAGAAATCGAGATTAAAAATAATCGCGGAAAATCTGAGAAAAAGAAAAACTGACGAACAGGCTAACAAACGAGCGTTCGTTGTCTGTTACTAACGAGTAAACTTCGTTCGTTAAAACGAACGTACGGACGAACGTCCGCAAAGTAACTAAACCGAAAAAACCGGTGAACCGATAAAAAAACGAACTAGGGTTTCTAAAAAACCCGGATCGGTTTAAAAAAAACCGGCGGCGGCAACAGCGTGTTACCTCCGGCGAGGCTCCGGCGGGTAGCGGGCTCCAGAAGCGGGGCGGCGGCGGCGCGGCGCGGCGCGGCGAGGGCGGCGGCGGCGGCGGTGCAGCGGCGGCGGTGCGACGCGACGAGGGAGGCGGCGGCGGCTGCGGTCGGGCGACGGGGTTGGTGGTGGGGGGGGGGGTCCGGGGGTATTTAAAGAGGGGAGGAGGCGGCTTGGAGGAGGGGGCAAGGCGACGGGGAGGAGGAGTCCGGCTCGGACTCCGGTCCGAGTCGGCGGCGGCGGCGCGCGGTCTCCAGGAGGGAGACGGCGGCGCGGGGAAGCGGGTCGGCGGCTGGCCTTCGGCCCAGCTAGCCACTGCGCGTTTAAAAAAAATCCGTCAAAACTAAAAAAAATCCTCAAAAATAAAATAAAATTTTAAAAATGCCAAAACAAATTTTCGCCGTCTAAATAAAATATTTAGAACAAGGTGAACATTTTCTTGGCCCTAAAATGCAACTTTGAAAAACGTGCAATTTTCTAATTCAAATAAAATAGCAATAAAATCCGAATAAAAACAAATATTTGATTTCAATTTTTTCCTCCAATGTTTCATTTATTTTGGAGAAGTCATATTATCTCCTCTCATGTATTTTAATATGAAATATTTTTGGAGGGAAAAATAATTAAAACCAAAATCCTTGTTTCAATATTTGATAAAACTCAAATATGAAAACTGGGAAATCCCCAACTCTCTCCGAGGGTCCTTGAGTTGCTTAGGATTTTGAGGATTGCAAAACGAAATGCAATAAAATATGATATGCATGAATGATCTATGTATAACATTCCAAATCGAAAATTTGGGATGTTACATATGCATGTGTAGTTCTCGATGTTTTCTTTTCCCTATATGATTATAGTGGATGTTTATTTGCAATCTGGATCGCTGCCTGTATGAAAGAAAAATTGATCGTGCACTATAGTTATAAGTTTGCTTCCAAAACAATATTTAAAAAAATATTTAACAGGTAAAATTAACATCATATACAGATTTCACACATTTTTCTAATTAATTCATATATAACATATTAAAATCGGAGTTACGGTTTAAAAGATACGTATAATTTAGAAAACCATTTGTTTGAATTAAATATCTTCCAAAATAATATTTATAAATACTTAATAGGTTAAAATAATCTTATCTTCATATTCTACATATTTTTCTAATCAAATTTCATATATAACATGTTTAAATCGGATTTACGGTTTAAAAGATATTGATGGTTTAGAAAAGCATTTGTTTGACTTAAATATGATCCACGTATGGAATACCTAAAAAGTGAGGGGGGTTTTGAAAAACTGTAAAATAACGGTTGGGTGTGACTTAAATCTGGACTGCGGGTTGATTTCATGAAAACGCAGGTTTTTTTTTTGCAAATTGGCGCGACAGACGGGCAGAAACCCTACGTGCTTTATTATTAGGTGGAGATGTAGAGGAACATATATAGAGTTAAGAGCCTCAAACGCGGTGAAACTGGATATGCACAAGGCATATGACCGCATTGAGTGGGATTTTCTAGAAAAGATCATGATCAAACTTGGGTTCCATAAAAATTGGGTTCGGATGATTATGGTTTGTGTTCGGACTGTGAGATACCGGGTCAGATTTAATTCTGAGGAAAGTGAGCAATTCACTCCTACCAGGGGCCTGCGTCAGGGAGACCCCTTATCCCCGTACCTTTTCCTGTTGTGCACTGAGGGTCTTACCTCCCTGTTGTCGCATGTGGAGTGGAGTGGCGAACTTACAAGAGTACAAGTTTGTCGAGATGCGCCAACAATATCTAATCTTCTATTTGCTGATGATTCATTGATCTTAATGCATGCTACGTCAGGCAATGCTAATTGCTTGAGATGGATTCTATGGGATTATTGTAAGGCGTCTGGGCAGTTAGTGAGCGAAGACAAGTTAAGCATTTTCTTTAGTCCGAGTACCGAGCCCGAGGTTAGAGAGGAAGTGTGTGCAATTCTGAATATAATGACAGAAGCTCTCACGGATAAATATCTCGGATTGCCAGCCATTGTTGGGGCAGACAGAAGTGATAATTTCCAGTTCCTGATTGATAGAGTGCTAAAAAGATTGCTTTGATGGAAAGAGAAAAATCTGTCCATGGGTGGAAAAGAGGTGCTTCTGAAAGCGGTTGCGCTGGCGATACCACCATATGTGATGTCTGTTTTTAAAATCCCAAAACAAATCTGCAAAGGGATCACAGACAGTATGTCGCAATATTGGTGGGGCGATGAGGCGGATCAAAGACGGATGCATTGGCTTGCTTGGTGGAAAATGTGTATCCCAAAGAAATTTGGTGGAATGGGCTTTAGGGATATCCAGTATTTTAACCTTGCCTTGTTAGCTAAGCAAGCATGGCGACTAATTGAGAACCTTGATTCTCTCTGTGCTACCGTGCTGCGTGCAAGGTACTTTCCATCAGGAGATTTGTTGAACGCGGAGTTGAAGAAAGGGAGCTCTTTTACATGGCAGAGTATATGAGCTGGGATTAGTACATTAAAACGTGGTCATATATGGCGTGTAGGAGATGGTACTAATGTTGATATCTGGAAAGACGAATGGATCCCAAATAGTGCATCATGTAAAGTTATAACTAGAAGGGATCAAAACATCTTTAGTAGGGTGAGCAACCTTATTGATCCTATCACAAAATCACTGGGATGTGGATTTAGTGAGGCAGACCTTTTGGCAAGTGGATGTTCAAAGGATTCTTGGTATCCCTTTATCATCTTCTGGCACGCAAGATTTTGTTGCTTGGAACCTGACTCATACAAACACCTTTTCTGTGCGCTCAACATATTATGCAGAATGGGAGGGCCAATATGGCCAAAGGTTAAACATAGGACATCAAGCTTTTGGTATCAAACGACATCCAATTTGGGATAAAATCCAGGGTCTCAAAGTGCCCGCGAAGGTAAAAATCTTTCTTTGGAGAGTTATGCATAATACTATTCCCTGACGGGTTGCTCTGGCGAATCGTCATATTAAAGTGAGCGGGCAATGCCCAGTCTGTGAGATTGGAGCGGAAGACATTAAGCATCTCCTGTTCAAGTGTAGCCGAGCAAAGCACGTATGGCAAGCACTGGGTATTGATGACTTAATTGAGAAATTTTGTCTTGCTCATCATCTAGGACAGGCTATTCTAGAGGAATTGTTGTACTCAAGCCCTGATCAATCTATGATTTTGGGACAAGCCCCACTGGCAGAACTTGTTGCAGTGGCTTGTTGGTATTTATGGTGGGAAAGAAGGCAAATTAGTCGTAATATTCAGGTGCAGTCCCCAGAAAGATCTGCGATAGCAATCAAGGTGTTATCTTCAGACTTCAGGTCTGCTACCGTTCCTAATGCAAGGGTGAGAAGGAGAGACGGGCTCCTCCAACAGGTGATTGTGTCAAGATAAATGTTGATGCTTCCTTTGACCCAGACATTCTGAGGGGAACTACGGGTGTAGTCATTCATGATAAAAAGGGGAAGTTCATCGCCACGTGTAATGCACGTTTGGATATGGTTCAAGATGTTTTGTCGGCTGAAGCTTTGGCGCTCAAAAAACGGCTTGTTCTTAGTTGAATCCATGGGTTGTAATAGAGTTGTTGTGAGTTCTAATAATAGTGAGTTAATAGAAATTATGAAGAACGAGAGGCCCCCTACAAGTATTGCTGCAGCAATTTATCATGATTGTTTTTCTATGGAGTCAAACTTTGTTATAGTTAAGTATGAGCATGCGAATAGGGAAAGAATTCTGTAGCTCATGAACTAGCACAGATAGCTAAATTCCAGACCAGTAGGGTCTGGATGGATGATCCTCCCCCCTCTATTGTACCTCTCATGGTGAATGATGTAACATTATTATCTATTGAATAAAGAGGTCTTTTTGAGGTAAAAAAGAGAGCCTCAAACGCCGGGACTGACCGACACTCTTTATATCCAGCCCAAATTAGAGGCGGATATGGGGACACCCGGGCACGCCCGTAACATCATACCGGAATTTGCACCAAATCCATCAAACTCTTCCTTCTCCTCCCGCCTCCCTCTTTCCTTTCTCGCGTCCGAGCCCTGTCCGTCCGTCCTTGCTCCCCATCCTCACTGTCAGTCCCGATCCGTCGCCCTAGATGTCATCTAGCCCGTCCCCTACCATCGCGACAGAGATTGCGTCTTGTCCTCGGCTTCGTCATGCAAGCTGGAGAAGAAGATGAAAATTGAGAGGGAGAAGATTGAGTTGGAGAAGTAAGTGGCGGCGATCAAATGAGAGCTCGAGAAAGTCAAGACATTTGGAGAGATTGAACTTGAGAAGGGGAGGCTCCAACTCCCACAGGACGGGAAAGATGAGAAGATCATGTTGACGGACGAAAACCTTTTGGATGAGCATGTAAAGAAGCAGGGTTATGCAAATAAAAAAGTAGATGGTTAGCTTATGCAACCATTATTCGCGTAATTTTTTTTGAAATGAAAGGTAGATAGAGCTCTACCTTATTATATTTCAAAACAGGCGCAAGCCTGGGGACCGAAAAGTTCTATTACATGAAGCTCATATTTAGCACCATAGTGCCCTGGTTATAAGCAGCCAGACAAGAAAGGAGAGAAAACAACGGGAAACAACAAAACAACATAGAATGTGAAGGGAGCAGGTTGGATTAACTAGGGGACAACCATTGCACCCAAGCCTCAATAGCATCTCTATCAGCTGTTTTCCGTGCTCTGTTCTTCCACGAGTTTAGAAACTGCACTACATAAAGCTTGATGAAGGTAGGAGACCATCGCTTGTTGTTGAACACACGATCGTTCCTTGCGTGCCAAAGCGTGATGGCTGCCGCGGCGAACATAAAAGGAAATCTGCTAGAAGCTGGTGAGGCATGTAGCGCCCCCTGCATGAAGCTGATGAGGTCTGTGGCATTAGTGGCGAGGTCCGTCATGTGCAAGGAGTCCAAGAGTACCCGGAGAACAACAGAGCACAATATGATTAATAGATTTGCAAGCAGGCATATATCACAATCTTGCTGCGTGTAATGGATGTCCAGTGTTTCTTCACCATGTTGTCACGTGAATTCAGTCGACCCCGAAACGCCAGCCACAGGAAGACGCGGTGCTTCAAAGGAATGACAGGGTCCCAGGTCCACAGACTAGAAACACAAGAAATCCCTCTAGAGTTGAGTAGCTTGTAAATATATGTTGTAGTAATCAGCTTATTATGGATAGTAGATGATCGCGTATCGGTACGGCTGGAAGATGGCGTGACAGCAGCCAGAAGATCGCAGAGGAAATGCAACTCCTGGTCGGCCGTAGCTGACAAGTTTGGGTGCAGCAGGATGCGCCAGCTTCCCTGATGGAACTGAGAGGCGACTGCGCAGCAGCCGTCCTGAGCGAAACTGAAGAGAGTGGGCAGAGCGAAACAGAGATAGCCCATCGACAGCTAACAGTCATTCCAGAAGGAAAGAGACTGGACAGATCCCAAAGAGCATCGTGAGGAGGCCAAAATCAGAGGAATAAACTGCTTGAAGCCTTTCCATATGGCAGAGTCTCGATTCAAGTTCTTCAAGGGTATGACATTCTGACAGTATTGGCGAGCTAACCACTGGTAGCAAAGAACATTAGAAAACTACAAAACCTTAGCAGTGAACTTAGAAAGCAGCGCTTGATTGTGTGCGGCCAGATCCCTGACATTGAGATGGCCCGTCGGTAGCCAACAGTCATGCCAAAAGGAAAGAAACTGGCCAGATCCTAAAGAGCACCGTGAGGAGGCCAAAATCAGGGGAATAAACTGAAGGAAATATGCCCTAGAGGCAATAATAAAGTTATTATTTATTTCCTTATTTCATGATACATGTTTATTATTCATGCTATAATTGTATTAACCGGAAACATAATACATATGTGAATACATAGACAAACAAAGTGTCACTAGTATGCCTCTAATTGACTAGCTCGTTGATCAAAGATGGTTATGTTTCCTAACCATGGACATGAGTTGTCATTTGATAAATGGGATCGCATCATTAGGAGAATGATGTGATTGACTTGACTCATTCAGTTAGATTAGCACTTGATTGTTTTAGTTTACTACTATTGCTTTCTTCATGACTTATACATGTTCCTATGACTATGAGATTATGCAACTCCCGATTACCAGAGGAACACTTTGTGTGCTGTAACATCCCAAATTTTCAATTTGGAATGTTATACACTAGATCATCATTGCATATCATATTTTATTGCATTTTGGTTGATCCTAGAAAATTCTACGCAACTCAAGGACCCTCGGAGAGAGTTGGGGACTTTGTTATTTTCATATTTGAGCTTTCTCAAATTTTGAAAATAGGATCATTTGATTTTATTTATTTTATCTTCAATTATTTCTATTACAAAAATATGAGAGAGGGAATAAAATGACTTTCCCAAAATAAATAAATATTGAGGATTCAATAATAAAATCAAATAAGATTTTATTTTGGTTTTATTTGCTATTTTATTTGAATTTAGGAAAAATGCGCGTTTTTCAAAATTGCATTTAGGCCCCAAATAAATGTTCATCCTGTGCGGCTTGATTTTAGAAGCCGGGGAAAATTTATTTCGCGATTTTTGGAGTCCGTTTAGTATTCCTTTTGTTTTTTTATGAGCGTAACTATTTAAAAAAAACACAAACCGATCCTAACGAGCCTTGTCCGACCCGGACACCTGGCCCGACCGGCCTTATAAGCCGGGGGAGGAGCCCAGCCGAGCCCCAAACCCCGCATCGCCGCCGCCGCCGCCGCCCTCGCCGCCCGCCGGAGCCGGAGCCGCCGCTGCCGACATCGCCGCCCGCTGGAGCCGCCGCTCGCCGGAGGTTGACCCCGCCCGCCGCCGTTTTTTCTCGAAAAACCGTTGGTTTTTCGTACGGTTTTTTAGTTTTGTTTTTTAATAGATCGGTTTTTCCGGTTTATTTATTTAGCGAGCGTTCGCTCGTTCGTTCATTTTAACGAACGCGTTCATCGTTTAGATCCAGATAACAAACGTTCGTTCGTTAATCTGTTCGTCGTTTTTCTTTTTCTCGGATTAAATTCGCGATTCCTGATCCGATTTTCATTCTGGTATAACTTTTCGCTCGTTTATCGGAATCAGGCGATTCAAGCGCCTGGAGTTTCATCTCGAAACACTCTTTCCGTTTAACCAACTCAAACAAGTTTTTGCTTCTGTAAAAATTGCCCTAGATCCAGAATAGTAAACGAAGCTTGTTTCTTTTGCCGTTTGTCTTTCGTTGCTTCATTTGATTTGATTCTTTTGCCAACCGGAGTTCTTAAGTTGAACTTTCTGGTTAGATCTCTTATTCAAGTTTTACCTGTGCATTAGTCGAGTACTTATTGTATCTTTGTTTGTTTGCGATAGAGTACCCGGAGTGCGCCGCTTGCTACTTCGAGTCGCTAGGTTTTGCGGATCATCAGCAAGGCAAGTAACACTTTGATCATACTTCCTATTACCCACTTTTTATTGCATTAGATCAATCCTCACACATTGCATGATTAGGGTCTAATTAAATTGTGGGTTTGGGAAGTAGTTGAGGTAGTACCTATTGCCTGTTTATTATCAAACCTTCGGGAGTTACTTCTACGTTTGCTTACTTATGCCATGCTATGTTAGTAGACGTGGATTGGGTGAGTGTATCGATGACAGATGTGAGATTGTTAAATTAATGGTTTATTTAAGGTGGAAACTTAAACACACATCTGGGTGGATTGAGGCACCTGGGTATTCCAGCGATTGCCTATTTTTCTTTTGGACCGCCACACAGGCTCAAAGGGATCATAGGATTATTCATGCTAGAAACTTCCGTGTGCAGCCACAAGCTACTATGGGCTCTAGCATAGTTGATTAAGTCGTGCGAACTCTTACAGTGGTAGACTAGCAGATGTAGGGGAAAGTAGGTGTAACGGTCTACCCGATCGTAAGGTGCTAGCGCTTCTAAAAGACTATGTCTCGGTCATCCATTTCTCAAACACCATGTAGTGCGAGAATTCCAACGGAGGAGATCGAGTCTTGTGGGGAAAAGTGCGCAAACCTCTGTAGAGTGTATAAACTAATCATGGTTAGCCGTGTCCCCGGTTATGGACATCTTGAGTATCTAGTACCTGGATTATCATGTGAATCTCATCATGTTACTCTAAATTAATTTTGTTGGGTTTTAAATGTTGATGCTTAATTGGGATTGAGAATGCTGTCAACCATTCTCATTGTTTAACAACTATCATGATAGTTAAATAAAATTTATTCCTTTGCAGTAGGGAAAAATTGGCTTTACGCAAAACTGTAACCATAGAGCTTTCCACCAGCCAAATATGCATATAGTATAGCCTATATCTTTCATTACTCTCTATGTGTTACATTGCCAGCATATTCCATGTGCTGACCCATTTCGGGCTGCAACGTTCATGTTGCAGACTTTTCAGACGACGATTAAGGTGCCTTTAGGTCGTGGTTCTGTACTCAGTGATGCCGTTGGAGTTGATGGACTCACTTATCTTCCAAGCCTTCTGCTGTTATCGTTATTAGATGGCCTTAAGCCATATTTATTGTAATAAGTTCTCTTTTGAGACACTCGATGTAATAAGTGTGTGATTGCTACTCTGTTATAAATCCTTCAAGTACTGTGTGGTGTCAGCATTACTGATCCAGGGATGACACCTGAGCACAGAGATTGGACCGTTTGAGGTCTGGTCGCTACAACCAAACGTCACAATGTAACTGGGTGATTATAAAGGTGCTCTACAGGTGTCTCCGATGGTACTTGTTGAGTTGGCATAGATCGAGATTAGGATTTATCACTCCGATTGTCAGAGAGGTATGTCTGGGCCCTCTCGGTAATGCACATCACTATAAGCCTTGCAAGCAATGCAACTAACTCATTAGTTGCGGGATGATGCATTACGGAATGAGTAAATACACTTGCTGGTAACGAGATTGAGCTAGGTATTAAGATACCGACGATAAAATCTCGGGCAAGTAACATACCGATGACAAAAGGAACAACGTATGTTGTTATGCGGTTTGACCGATAAAGATCTTCGTAGAATATGTAGGAACCAATATGAGCATCCAGGTTCCGCTATTGGTTATTGACCGGAGACATGTCTCGGTCATGTCTACATAGTTCTCGAACCTGTAGGGTCCGCACGCTTAAAGTTGTGTGACGATCGGTATTATGAGTTTATGTGATTTGATGTACCGAAGGTAGTTCAGAGTCCCGGATGTGATCACGGACATGACGAGGAGTCTCGAAATGGTCGAGACATAAAGATTGATATATTGGACGACTATATTCGGATACCGGAAGTGTTCCGAGTGATTTTGGAGAAAACCAGAGTGCTGGAGGGTTACCAGAACCCACCGGGAGAAGTAATGGACCACATGGGCCTTAGTGGAGAGAGAGAGGACGGGCCAGGGCAGGCCGCGCGCCCCCTCCCCCTCTGGTCCGAATTGGACTAGGGAAGGGGGGCACCCTCTTTCCTTCTCCCTCTCCTCCTTCCTTTCCTCCTCCTAGTAGGAGTAGGAAAGGGGAGTCCTACTCCTACTAGGAGGAGGACTCCTCCTCCTGGCACGCCCTGCAAGGGTCGCCGACCTCCCCCCTTGCTCCTTTGTATATGGGGGCAGGGGGGCACCCTAGGACGCACAAGTTGATCATTGATCTTTTAGCCGTGTGCGGTGCCCCCTCCACCATAATCCACCTCGGTTATATTGTAGCGGTGCTTAGGTGAAGCCATGTTCTGGTAGCAACATCATCACCGTCATCATGCCGTCGTGTTGACAAAATTCTCCCTCGAAGCTCTACTAGATCGTGAGTTCGCGGGACGTTACCGAGCTAAACGTGTGCAGATCACGGAGGTGTTGTACCTTCGGTGCTAGATCGGTCAATCATGAAGACGTACGACTACATCAACCGCGTTGTCATAACGCTTCCTCTTATGGTCTATGAGGGTACGTAGACGATACTCTCCCCTCTCGTTGCTATGCATCACCATGATCTTGCGTGTGCGTAGGATTCTTTTTGAAATTACTGCGTTCTCCAACATAAACTGCTTGAAGCCTTTCCATATGGCGGAGTCACGATTCAAGTTCTTCAAGGGTATGACATTCTGCCAGTATTGACGAGCTAACCACTGGTAGCAAGGAACATCAGAAAACTGCAAAACCTTATCAGTGAACTTAGATAGAAGCGCTTGATTGTGTGTGGCCAGATCTCTGACATCCATCCCACCAGACGTCCGTGGTAATGTAACAGACTGCCACGCCACAAGGCATTGTCCTCCTTTAACCGAGCTCTTTCCCTGCCAGAAAAATCCCTGAGCAAACTTTCTAGTTTAGCAGTGGACTCCTTATGCCAAAGGAAACTGGTCATGTAGTAAGTAGGGATGCTGGCAATCATAGAGTTATTTAAGGTGAGCCGTCCTCCCCAAGACAAAAAGACAGCTATGAAGGAAATATGCCCTGGAGGCAATAATGAAGTTGTTATTTATATTTCCTTAATATCATGATAAATGTTTATTATTCATGCTAGAATTGTATTAACCGTAAACATAGTACATGTGTGAATACATAGACAAAACAGAGTGCCCCTAGTATGACTCTACTTGACTAGCTCGTTAATCAAAGATGGTTAAGTTTCCTAACCATAGACATGTGTTGTCATTTGATGAACGGGATCACATCATTAGAGAATTGCCCATCCGTTAGCTTAGCATAATGATCGTTAAGTCTTTTTGCTATTGCTTTCTTCATGACTTATACATATTCCTCTAACTATGAGATTATACAACTCCCAAATACCGGATGAACACCTTGTGTGCTATCAAACACCACAACGTAACTGGGTGATTATAAAGATGCTCTACAGGTGTCTCCGAAGGTTTTTTTTGGGTTGGCATAGATCAAGATTAGAATTTTTCACTTCGAGTATCGGAGAGGTATCTCTGGACCCTCTCGGTAATGCACATCACTATAAGCCTTGCAAGAAATGTGACTAATGAGTTAGTTACGAGATGATGTATTACGGAACGCGTAAAGAGACTTGCCGGTAACGAGATTAAACTAGGTATGATGATACTGATGATCGAATCTCGGGCAAGTAACATACCGATGAGAAAGGGAATAGCGTATGTTATTATTGCGGTTTGACCGATAAAGATATTCATAGAATATGTAGGAACCAATATGAGCATCCAGGTTCTGCTATTGGTTATTGACTGGAGATGTGTCTCGGTCATGTCTACATAGTTCTCAAACCCGTAGGGTCCGCACGCTTAACGTTCGATGATGATTTGTATTATGATTTATGTATTTTGGTGACCAAAGTTTGTTAGGAGTACCGGATGAGATCAGGGAAATGACGAGGAGTTTCAAAATTGTTGAGAGGTAAAGATTCATATATTGTAAGGTAGTATTCGGACATCGGAATGGTTCCGAGTGATTCGGGTATTTTTCGAAGTACCGAGGGGTTACCGGAACCCCCGAGAAGTGTTGGGCCTACATGGGCCTAAGGGAGAGAGAGGGAAGCCCTCCTAGGGGGAGGGGGTGGCTCACGCGCCCCCTCCTAGGGAGTCCGAATAGGACAAGGAGGAGGGGGCGCGGCCCCCCCTTTCCTCTCCCTCTCCTTCCTTTTCCCTTCGGTGGAAGAAAGTAAAGGGGGGGGGGGGCGAATCCTACTAGGAGTGGAGTCCTAGTAGAACTCCCACCCATGGCGCGCCCCCTCCTGCCCGGTCGCCTCCTCCTGCCCTCCTTTATATATGGGGGCAGGGGGCACCCCAAAGGCACTCCAATAGTTCTCTTAGCCATGTGCAGTGCCCCCCTCCACTGTTTACTCCTCCGGTCATAGTGTCGTAATGCTTAGGCGAAGCCCTGCGCGGATCACATCACCATCACCGTCACCACGCCGTCATGCTGATGGAACTCTCCCTTGACCCTCTGCTGGATTAAGAGTTCAAGGGACGTCATCGAGCTGAACGTGTGCTAAACTCGGAGGTGTTGTACCTTCGGTACTAAGATCGGTTGGATCGTGAAGATGTTTGACTACATCAACCACGTTAACCTAACGCTTCCGCTTTCGGTCTACAAGGGTACGTGGACATACTCTTCCCCTCTCGTTGTTATGCATCTCCTAGATAGATCTTGCGTGATCATAGGATTTTTTTTGAAATTGCATGCTATGTTCCCCAACAAGCTAACCAACCCGACAACCTTTTATCTACCCTGTGGATGACTAGTAGAAGTAGACCATGCTTGATTTTGTGCAGAGAAAGAGGGAGGCCAAGGTAAGTGCAAGGGAAATTAGAAATTGGGCAGCCGAACAGCTCTGCAATTTGAGAAGTAGTACTGTCATCCATGCAGATCAGGATCAAGGTACTCTTATGGTAGTTTATTTGGAAACTCGAGAACACTAAGAAGGATGGCATAATATGCTTGATGATGGAGGCTTGTTGAGTGCTACCCTGAAAGAGGATAAGTGTGTCATCAGCGTACTGTAACACAGGGAATAACCTATCAGAACCAAGCGGATGGACCGAATTTCCAGCTTCAAATTGCTCGCAGCAGAGCCTTTGAAAAACATCAGCCACCAAGATGAACAGATACGGTGACATAGAG
Organism: Triticum aestivum; assembly: GCF_018294505.1. NCBI lineage: Eukaryota > Viridiplantae > Streptophyta > Magnoliopsida > Poales > Poaceae > Triticum > Triticum aestivum. Next base: position 449,836,637 of record NC_057812.1, on the reverse strand, counting down.
TCACCTTGCCTGAACCCCCTTTTAGCGTGGAACGGCTCACCCAGCTCACCATTAATCATGACTCTAGAGCTTGTCGTGGATAAAATAGCATTAACCCAACTAATCCATCTCTAAGGAAAGCCCCAATCTTCCAAAATACTAGAAAGGCAAGACTAGCTAATAGTGTCAAACGCCTTCTGAAAGTCCAGCTTAAGAACCACCATAGGCACCTTCCTCTTATATGCTGTTTGTACCATATCTGCTGCCATAACAAAGTTCTCAATAATGGACCGGCCTTTGGCAAAACCAGACTGCAAAGAATGGACCAACACGGGTATCTGAATCTGAAGCCTCCTAGCTAGAACCTTGCTCGCAAGTTTCGGCAGACTATGAACAATAGAGATAGGCCGGTAGTCCTTTAGCTCCAAAGGGGTGTCCTTCTTGGGTATGAGGGAGACGTACGCCTGGTTAACCCCGAACAAATCAACCTGGTGATGATAAAACTGCTGAAAAAAGAGCTACCGATCATTCTTGATGACACCAAGGAAAGCTTTATAAAACTCATTTGTGAAACCATCAGGGCCAAGGTTGTGGTTGTTAGGCGAGTGCATGACAACAGTGGCAATCTCACTCTAGGAGAACTCACCCGCAAGGCAAGACAAATCCATGTGCTCATAGAAATTGTTCAGCTGCACCGTGGGTAGAAAATGGATGGCTACCCCAGCAGATCGGAGAAATATGCAGTGGCCAACTGAAGTTTCCTCTGGTTATCAAAGTACTCCACTCCCTCCTGACAGAGGACCTTAGTTTTTTTACGCCTGGCATGATGTAGGATCGAAAGTATGTCTAGAGGGGGGGTGATTAGACTACTTGACCAAATAAAAATCTAGCCTTTTCCCAATTTTAAGTCTTGGCAGATTTTAGCAACTTATCACAAGTCAAGCAATCAACCTACACATACAAATCTAAGAGTATAGCAGAGGAATGTAAATCATTGCAGATGAAGGTAATGGGAGGAGTTCGGAGGGAGCAAACGCAATGTAGACATGGAGATTTTTGGCGTGGTTCCGATAGGTGGTGCTTCAACCATGAAGGGTCCACGAAGAAGCAACCTTGTCTATCCCACCATGGCCATCGCCCACAAAGGACTTGCCTCACTTGGGTAGATCTTCACGAAGTAGGCGATCTCCTTGACCTTACAAACTCCTTGGTTCAACTCCATAATCTTGACAGAGGATCCCAAGTGACACCTAACCAATCTAGGATACACTGATATATGGTGTGTTGATGATGAACTCCTTGATCTTGTGCTTCAAATGATAGTCTCCCGAACACTCAACTCTCTCTCACAGATTTGGATTTGGTGGAAAGATGATTTGAGTGGAAAGCAACTTGGGGAACGCTAGAGATCAAGATTCTTGTAGTTGGATTGGAATATTTTGGTCTCAACACATGAGTAGGTGGTTCTCTCTCATAAAATGAATGGTGGAAGTGTAGGCACGTTCTGATTCCACGAATGGTGGATGGGTATATATGGCCTCTACACAAAATCTAACTGTTACACACAATTTACCAAACTCGGTGGGACCGAATAGTTAAACTCGGTCAGACCGATTTAGTTCAAAATGTGAACGTTAGGATTTTCGGTGGGACCGACATGTCAACTCCGTGTGACCGATTTCATTAGGGTTAGGGCATAAGTAATCTCGGTGAGACCGATCACATGAACTCGGTGAGATCGATTTCTGTAATAGGCAAATAAAGAGTTGGTCAGGCAAACTTGGTGGGACCGATCGCTCATTTCGGTGAGACCAAAATGTTACGAAAAGGAAACAGAGAGTTTGCATTGCGAACTCAGTGGGACCGATCGCTTATCTCGGTTAGACCGAAATGTTACGAAGGGAAACAGAGAGTCTGCAATCCCATCTCAGTAAGACCGAGATCCCTATCGGTGAGACCGAACTTATTAGGGTTTTTTGCTATGGCTATGTCGAATGAACTCGGTGGCGCCGAATAGATCAAATCAGTGGGGCTGAGTTTGACTTTTGTTTTGGGACATATGTGGATATGAGAAAGTGGTTGTGAGCTTTTGGAGCATATCACTAAGCATTTTGAGCAAGCAAGCCATTAAGCAACACCTCATCCCCTTTTAATAGTATTGGCTTTTCGTATGGACTCAATGTGATCTTGGATCACTAAAATGAAACTGTAGAGTCTTGAGCTTGAGCCAATATGTGTCCTTAGCATTTTGAGGGGTCCACATCTCTAGTCCATGCCATGCCAATCATTGAACTTTCTGAAATGATCATCTTGAAAGAGTATTAGTTCAATGAGCTATATGTTGTTAAGAATTACCAAAACCACCTAGGGATTAGTTGCACTTTCAATCCCCCCCTTTTTGGTAATTGATGACAACATATAGATCAAAGCTTCGACAAATGATAATAAGAGTGAAATATATCGTCGCTTTGAGAAGTATGTGATAAGCAAGAGCTCCCCCTAAATTTGTGCATTATTTAAAATTTGCTTTTGAATGCAAATGCACAATCGATTAGGATCATGGGTTACTCTTCCATGTCACATACATCTTGGTGGAGCGCTCAAAATGATAGTAAATGAAACATGCACTCATCACCAAGGCAAAGTGAATGATCATACATGAGAGATACATAATGTCATCATTCAAGAAGAAGCATTAAAGAGATATGATCAAACACATGACCATACAAGTATCTCACACACACAAACATAGAGTAGCATCCAGGCAAGCAAACAAATAAGTATCAAAAAGTAGCAAATAAGGCAAAAGGAAGCAAATCTCTCTCTCTCTCTCTCAGCCTATGATCTATTCACTTTCTCCCCCTTTGGCAACAAGTTACCAAAAAGTCCAAAAATGCATAGTGCTATGTGTCTCTCTAGGCTTGATCTTCGGGAGGTGGCGTCGAGACGACTCCAAGGACAAATGCATCTGTTGAAGTTGTTGGAGTGGCAACTGGAGGGGCTACCAAAGTGTAGCTGCAGGTGCTGACGTAGTAGCTCTTGTGTCAGTCACATGCACTACTACTCTTTGTGCCCTAGGCACTCTCTGAAAGGCATCTGTGGTAGCTTTCCCTTTCCTTTCTTCAGCTTCTTCCTGGAGTTGCTCAACAGATGTCTGCATTTCTGTCACCTTCAAGTCAAGATCATAGAACTTTGTCTCAATGATCCTCTCCAGGCTCTCTTGATTCTGAGTCAGGGTGGCCAATCCTTTCTTAATCCTTAGAGTGGCTTGAATAATATACCTAAGTTGATCTCGCTTTGACTTAAGGAACACTTGTGAAGCCTCTTCAGCACTTGGCATCTTTGACACCTTCTCAGCTTTTGATTTCTCCCCCTTCTCTTGAGCCTCTACAGATGTGGGATCATTGGCATCCATGACAACTGTGTTGTCCTCAAAGTCAGGCCTCAAGGGAAGATGTTCCTTATCCAATAAGTATGTGTCTGTGCCCATCTTGGAGTTGATGAGAATCTGGATGTGTGGAGCATACCCACAAGATCTCTTTTGGTCTGCAACTGTCCTCTTGATTGTCTCAACAATCAAACTCATCTCCTTGAACTTCTAGGGCACATCAAACAACTGCAACAAATTGATAGAGTGACCTCTGATCATCTTGTGATCTCCTGACTTGGGCAACAAGGTGTGCCTCAGGATGGTGTTGATAGTGGCTAGTCCAGATAGTAGATAATACACATAGCCTAACTTGTGATTCTCCAAGGCTTTGTCAGGAATCTCCTTGTACATGTTGGCCATGGAGTTGTGATCTTTCTTCCTCTTGTCATAGACATCTATGTCATCCTCAAGCTCTACAGGGGCATTTATCAGCTTGGCCCACTCAACAACTATTGATTGGTACCTTGTACCTTCAGACATCCATACAATCCTTCCATCAGGATAGAAATGATCTGTAGAGTAGAATTGCATGATGAGATCATCATTACACTTGGTGAGTTTCTGACCCACAAAAGCATCTACTCCATAGAGTCTGAAGCTCTCATGCACTCCTGGGAAGTGGTCTTCATTGTTGTCGATGTACTTCTAGTCTACTCACTTCATGTCACAGACAATGGGCTTCTTATCCAACAGAATTGTCTCATAAAAATCCTGCTGATCCTTGGTGTGAAACCTATAGTCCACAACAGTCCTTCTCCTCATAGCATATGGATCTGATTGTCTCCACAATCTCAGTCCTGCATCCTTTCTGATTTTCATATTTTCTGCCACTGGATGATTTTCATCATGGTCAGGGATCTTGGGCTTGAGCTTCCTGAGCACTTGGGCATTATCATCATCTTCTTCTTCAACTTCAGGCACTGGGCCTTGTTCTTCTCAGAAGTTGGTATGTTTCTTGTGCTCCTCTTTGGTGTAGTCTTGGGGGCTGGAGTAGAAGCTTTGGGGCAGTCTTGGGCTTTGAAGGAGCAGCCCCAGACTTGATGGCATCCCCCATTAGCTTTTGAGCTTTAGGTGCTGGTGCAGCATCCTCTTCTACCTCTTCCTCCTCATCAGACCGAATCATCATTGAGGGCTTGCCTATGACTCTAGTCATAGTTTTCTTGGCCCTATCCTTCCTCTTCTTGCCCTTACCAACAACCTCTTCAACAGTTGATTGGGAAGTTTCAAGAGTTGAGTCCCTGGCTTTTGAAGTGGGCACTCACTTGGCAGGAGCCTTCTTGTGCATACCAGGCTTTGTTGATGCAACAATGCCAAATTCCTTCTTGACAACCTTCTTTTTGGAGCTAACCTCCTCCTCGGCAGCAATGTAGTCTTCATCCTCATCCTCAAAATTTCTCTTCCTCCTATGCCTAGTGGCAGCCTTAGGCAGGTTTCTAGGAGTACTTCTGCTGCCTTCATCATAACTGTCAGAGGGACTAGTGCCCTCACTCAGATTCACCTGCTCCTTAGACTTGTTTTGGCTATCACTTTGATCAGACATGGTTGACACTACAAACTAAAAGCTGACCCTGTGAATAGTTATAGATGAGATAGAGTAGACGAGCATCACAAAGTGCAGAGGTTTTGCAAAACAAATAAGCCAAAAACTTAGTTTTAGTTTTCCACAAAAAGCATTTCAGAGCTACTGATTTGTTAAACTCGGTGACACCGAAGCAACTTTGGAGCCTAAACTAGTGGAATCGGTCAGACCGAGACACAGTTCGGTGACTCCGAGATTGCTAGGGTTTCACTGAGAGTTGAACTCGATCACACCGATTTGCAAGTTTTGGTCAGACCAAAAGTTACAAGTGCAATGGCCTAAGCCAAATCGGTGAGACCAATTTCCACAACTCGGTCGGTCCGAGATGAGTTCAGCGGAAAACTAATCTAAAGGAAGTTTTTGCTGGATAGGATGATCTCATATGTGGTAAGAAACATGGCGTTGACTTTGTGCTAAGAATCAGATGTAAGGATTGCACAAAGATTCAAACTCATACCATAACTCGGCGATGAGCTCGTTACAGTGGCAATGGCGGTGAAGATTCCATTGACGGCGATGGAGACCAGTGTCGGGAGGTCGCTGGCGACGAGAGAACGATCAGGAGACCCGAGTCGGCAGAGCAGGACACGCGTGGGCGAAGAGGTTTTGGAGGAATTTCCAAAATTTGATCCATCGGTATCTATATCCTGACCCTGACGGTGAGACCGAGTGGAACAACTCGGTGGCACAGATATGCAGAATTGCAACCAGTTACTGCAACTCGGTGTGACCGAATGGTTCTAATCGGTTACACCGGGATTGAAAACCTAGATCAACTCAGTGGACTCGGTATGACCGAAAAGGATGAATCGGTCAGACCGAAATGCACAGAGAGGTTTTGGAAGTTTAAGTCTATGACGAATCGGTGACTCTGAGTGCTCCTCACCCAGAGGGTTCGAACCTGACTTGATCAAACTTTGTGATGTAGCATGAATAGAGTTTGAGATGAGAAAAGCATAGATAGCTAGAGGAAGTTCTTAGGCATTCTTGTCCATCCATTTGGCAAAACAAGAAGAGCCAAATGATGTCTACTACACAACCTTCTTCTTGTAGACGTTGTTGGGCCTCCAAGTGCATAGGTTTGTAGGATAGTAGAAAATTTCCCTCAAGTGGATGACCTAAGGTTTATCAATCCGTGGGAGGCGTAGGATGAAGATGGTCTCTCTCAAACAACCCTGCAACCAAATAACAAAGAGTCTCTTGTGTCTCCAACACACCCAATACAATGGTAAATTGTATAGGTGCACTAGTTCGGCGAAGAGATGGTGATACAAGTGCAATATGGATGGTAGATATAGGTTTTTGTAATCTGAAAATATAAAAACAGCAAGGTAACCAATGATACAAGTGAGCACAAACGGTATTGCAATGCTTCGAAACAAGGCCTAGGGTTCATACTTTCACTAGTGCAAGTTCTCTCAACAATAATAACATAATTGGATCATATAACAATCCCTCAATGTGCAACAAAGAGTCAGTCCAAAGTCACTAATAGCGGAGAACAAATGAAGAGATTATTGTAGGATACGAAACCACCTCAAAGTTATTCTTTCCGATCAATCCATTGGGCTATTCCTATAAGTGTCACAAACAGCCCTAGAGTTTGTAGTAAAATAACACCTTAAGACACAAATCAACCAAAACCCTAATGTCACCTAGATACTCCAATGTCACCTCAAGTATCCGCGGGTATGATTATACGATATGCATCACACAATCTCAGATTCATCTATTCAACCAACACAAAGAACTTCAAAGAGTGCCCCAAAGTTTCTACCGGAGAGTCAAGATGAAAATGTGTGCCAACCTCTATGCATAAGTTCATGAGGTGACGGAACTCGCAAGTTGATCACCAAAACATACATCAAGTGGATCACGTGAATATCCCATTGTCACCATAGATAAGCACATGCAAGACATACACCAAGTGTTCTCAAATCCTTAAAGACTCAATCCGATAAGATAACTTCAAAGGAAAAACTCAATCCATTACAAGAGAGTAGAGGGGGAGAAACATCATAAGATCCAACTATAATAGCAAAGCTTGCGATACATCAAGATCGTGCCGAATGAAGAACATGAGAGAGAGAGAGATCAAACACATAGCTACTGGTACATACCCCCAGCCCCGAGGGTGAACTACTCCCTCCTTGTCATGGAGAGCGCCGGGATGATGAAGATGGCCACCGGTGATGGATCCCCCCTCCGGCAGGGTGCCGGAACAGGGTCCCGATTGGTTTTTGGTGGCTACAGAGGCTTGCGGCGGTGGAACTCCCGATCTAGGTTATTTTCTAGAGGTTTGGGGATTTATAGGAGAGGTTGGCGTCAAGAACAAGTCAGGGCCCCCCACAGGAAGTCCACAAGGCACAGGGACACGCCCTCCACCCTCGTGGGGTCCACGGGACTCCCCTCTGGTAACTCTTCGTTCCAGTATTTTTTATTTTTTCCATAAAAAATCTCCGTTGATTTTCAGCGCATTCTGAGAACTTTTATTTCTGCACAAAAACAACACCATGGTAATTCTGCTGAAAACAACGTCATTCCAGGTTAGTTCTAACCAAATCATACCTAAGTCATGTAAAAATATTATAAACATGTCATGAATACATGAAATGTTATAAACGCATCAATATCCTCTTGAAGCTTGTCCTTGCATTTTTGCTTGTGGTCTTGTGGTGGAAGAGCTTGTGTTCCCTTGAAAGGAGTTGGATCATACTTCTCTTGTTGAGGAACAAACTTCGTCTTGGGGTATTGATCTTCTTCCCACTCAACTCCATTGGCATTGAACTTTCATTCAAAACCAACACTACAAAAAAGGCACTTCCGTGATGATACGTGTTTGTCATAGTAGGTCACGTTTTCTGTCATGCATGTACATCCATGACAAATTTATGATAGAATCAAGATAGTCATACCTGTGTTGTCGTAGAAGTGTTCCATGACATTACCAAAATTATCATCGCGGAAGTGTCCACTTCCATGATGATAAATCACGCGTCATGGAAGTGCTTTCATCAAGGGTGACTGACACGTGGCATCCACCGTAACGGGTCGCCGTTAAGCTATCGGGTCCGGTTTTGGATCCGATAACCTGTTAACAGCCCGGACCAATGAGGATTTTCCACGTGTAAAATTGTCATTTGCCGGAGGAAACACATGTTGGCTCACCGTTGGGACAGATGTCATCCGTTCATTGGACAGGAGGCGCCTATGATAGGTTGACACGTGGCACGGCCCAAAAGTGGCCCATAAAGGTTAAATGGGTTGGCCCAACTAAAGGCCCATGAGATTTCGCCGACGATAATGGGCCAACCCAACTAAAGGCCCACGAGATTTCACCAACCATAATGGGCTAGCCCAGCTAAAGGCCCACGAGATTTCGCCGACCATAATGGGCCGGTCCAGCTAAAGGCCCACAAGATTTTGAGGACACTAATGGGCCGGCTCATTAACAGACTGCCATCTTTTGGGCCAAATGCCAGCCCATAATTGATCTGGTCCATTAACAGCCTGCCATGTTCCGGGCCCAATAAAGGCCCATATGAGATCCTATATTAATTTGGCCTGATATTAGTTTCGGCCTGTTAAAGGCCTGTTTAACATTTCGGCCCTATATTAATTTCGGCCTGTTAAAACCCTGTCATATAGTTGGGCCTAACTACGGCCCGGTTTGCATCCGGCCTGCTCACCGCCGATAATCTGATTGGGCCAAACAAGGACCGAGAGAATTTTGGCCTATTAACGGCCCGTGATGTGATTGGCACAATCATGGGTCGGGGTCAATTTCGGCCTGCTGCCGGCCCGTGAGCTGTTCGGCACATTTCAGGCCCAACCTACTTTTCAGCCTCCTAAAAGCTCATTGAGTTTTCTTGCGGAAAATAGGGCCGGCGGTTTACTCAGCCTATTAGAGGCCCAAATCTACTAGTGGGCCAGTTTACATTTAGGCCTGTTAACGGACCGATTATGTAGTGATTTGCATGACGGCCTGATTATGTATCATAATTTTACGGTTTGTGTAGGATCGAAAGTATGTCTAGAGGAGGGGTGATTAGACTACTTGACCAGATAAAAACTTAACCTTTTCCCAATTTTAGTTCTTGGCAGATTTTAGCTATTGTAGGACAAGTCAAGCAATCATCACACAATTCAAGCAAGCATGCAAAGAGTATATTGGCAGCGGAAAGTAAAGCATGCAACTTGCAAGAATGTAAAGGGAAGGGTTTGGAGAATTCAAACGCAATTGGAGACACGGATGTTTTTCCCGTGGTTCGGATAGGTGGTGCTATCCTGCATCCACGTTGATGGAGACTTCAACCCATGAAGGGTAACGGTTGCGCGAGTCCATGGAGGGCTCCACCCACGAAGGGTAATGGTTGCGCAAGTCCACGGAGGGCTCCACCCACGAAGGGTCCACGAAGAAGCAACCACCCACGAAGGGTCCACGAAGAAGCAACCTTGTCTATCCCACCATGGCCATCGCCCATGAAGGACTTGCCTCACTAGCGGTAGATCTTCACGAAGTAGGCGATCTCCTTGCCCTTACAAACTCCTTGGTTCAACTCCACAATCTTGTCGGAGGCTCCCAAGTAACACCTAGCCAATCTAGGAGACACCACTCTCCAAGAAGTAACAAATGGTGTGTAGGTAATGAACTCCTTGCTCTTGTGCTTCAAATGATAGTCTCCCCAACACTCAACTCTCTCTCATAGGATTTGGATTTTGTGGAAAGAAGATTTGAGTGGAAAGCAACTTGGGGAAGGCTAGAGATCAAGATTCATATGGTAGGAATGGAATATATTGGTCTCAACACATGAGTAGGTGGTTCTCTCTCAGAACATATGAGTTGGAATTGTGTATGTGTTCTGATGGCTCTCTCCACGAATGAAGAGGAGGTGGAGGGGTATATATAGCCTCCACACAAAATCCAACCGTTACACACAGTTTTCCAATCTCGGTGGGACCGAATCAACAAACTCGGTCGGACCGAAAAGGTAAACCTAGTGACCGTTAGAGATTTTCGATGGGACTGACATGCAACTCGGTAGGACCGATACGGTTAGGGTTTGGGCATAACGTAATCTCGGTGAGACCGATTACACAAACTCGGTGAGGCCGAGTTTGGTAATAAGCTAACCAGAGAGTTGGTCAGGTAAACTCGGTGGGGCCGATTTGCTCTTTCGGTGAGACCGAAAAGTTACAAAGAGTTTACACTGCAATCTCGGTGGGACCGATTCGCTCTTTCGGTGAGACCGAAAAGTTACGAAAGGGAAACAGAGAGTTTGCAATCCCATCTCGGTGGGACCGAGATCCCTATCGGTAGAACCGAATTGCTAGGGTTTGGCAGTGGCTTATGACAAGTGAAACTCGGTGGCGCCGGATAGAAAGAATCGGTAGGACCGAGTTTGGCTTAGGGTTTAGGTCATTTGTGGAAGTGGGAAAGTAGCTGAGGATTTTGGAGCATATCATTAAGCACATGAAGCAAGAGGCTCATTAAGCAACACCTCATCCCTCCTTGATAGTATTGGCTTTTCCTATGGACTCAATGTGATCTTGGATCACTAAAATGTAAAATGAAGAGTCTTGAGCTTGAAGCTTTAGCCAATCCTTTGTCCTTAGCATCTTGAAGGAGTTCCCACAACCTTTAGTCCATGCCACTCCATTGTTGAACTTATCTGAAACATGCTAGATAGAAATGTTAGTCCAACAAGAGATATGTTGTCATCAATTATCAAAACCACCTAGGGAGCACTTGTGCTTTCAATCTCCCCCTTTTTGGTAATTTATGGCAACATACATCAAAGCTTTAGATAAAGATATAAAGAACAGCAAGTAAAGCTTTGGAAGGACATGTAACAAGCATAGGCTCCCCCTACATGTATGCACTCATGTAAATATGAAATATAGAGGCATGTGAGAGCATAACCATGACAGAGTAGGCAATGTGTTACATGTATCTTGGCCATATGCATCAGAGCAAAAGATTATCAAGGAAAATACCTTCATGCTCATGAGTCCTTCTTGCAAACAGTATGTACATAAGCAAGAACTCCTCATACTCATGATTTTGATGCATATACTTACCTTGTGGTCTTGAGTTCGCTTAGGATGGAATGAACCTGCACAAACAAAGTTAGATAACACAGGTACATCCACTAGCCAGAGCAAACAAAAGAAACCACAAGAATACCAAGACTGGGATGACATGTAGAGAGTGAGTACAAGGTACCACATTGGATTCAACATGTCCCCAAGAATAAAGATATGCAATGAATTTGACTGATTTCTTCCCCTTAGGTGTCTTGCTCCCCCAGAATCTTACATGGGATATTGGGAGAAGATAGGGGACAACAAATTAGAGCTGAAAGATACAAATGAACATGTCTTTCCCCCTAAAAAGACATGTGACATCTCTCCTCTTGAACATCAAGCATCAAGCATCTGGGACATCTGGGATCCTTGAGTATTCTCTCCCCCTGGAAGTCTCTCTCTCCCCCTTAATACTTTCTCTCTTGTAGGTTTGGTCCTTGAGACTTTTTCTCTCCCTTGATGTGATCTCTCTCTCCTACAAGCTTTGATGTGATCTCTCTCTCCCCCTTTGACATCAATTTCCAAGAAGGGCTTTCTGGAATCCGTCGTATAGGTTTGGTCCTTGAGACTCAGCACAAAGCAATGGATAAAACTGTGATGCTTGTAGAGGACAAGATTCATTGAGTAGAGCTGGATCAGAAGAAATATAGAACAAGTGGCAAATTGTTTTTCCTGTTGCGAAGTCGGTGGCACCGAGTGGAATGTTTCGGTGGTACCGAAAGGATTCAGTTGGACCGAAAATTACAAGTCGGTGAAACCGAGTTTACACAGAGAAAAACATTTTGCAATGAATTACCTGAAGGATTTGCAAGGAATTGAATGTAGAAAATGCAGAACAAAAACAAAGAGAAAAGAGAAGAAACTGAAAGATCTAGATGAAGTTTTTTTTTGAAAAAGAGAAAGAAAATAAACATGCATGAGACAAATGCAATAGCACAGAAAAGAACACAAGAGAACTTCATCTAGAGTCGGGCGGTGACATAGTCACCTATGTTAGAGTATATTGACTTAGGAGTCAAGTGAGAACACTTGATCATAGGTCATACTCATTGTTTAAGCTCAAAATGGGGTTACCATTTTTCGTTTAAGCATCTTGATGTATTCACATCTTGTTGAGTTGCTTTGACTCATGTCTTGGAGTAAAGCTTCTCTAAGATGGAATAACATACCTTGGGTGGTGGTGTGGTTCTTGCTCATGTAGTTGAACTTGTGTGGGTGCTCAAGGTTGATGTAGCTCATCAAGAGTTGGGAGCACCACTTGGAGTTTGAATTCATCTACCTACATGGGTTAGTTCTTGCAAGGAAGAGCACTTGTGTATCCAAAAATGACAATCATGAAGCTCAACATAGAATTTGTCAAAGGATATGTTTGAATGGTTTTGTGCTTCCTTGTCTTCAACCACCATTGTGTAGAGTCTTGGTGATGTAGAGATTGCTCAAGATGTGAGTGAGTCGCAATCTCGTGGAATTAGATTCAACCAAGCACCTACGTGGGTTAGACAACATGCAAGGTACAAATATATCCAAGACATAAGATAGTCATCATAAGAGATATATCATGGATTAGTCATAAGCTCATGTCTTGCATGTATCCAATGGAGTTTCTACTCCAAGTTCGAAGCATCAATGATGTTCAATTCTCCTCTCAACCTGCAAAACACTTTCTCATCAAGAGGTTTAGTAAATATATCCGCTAATTGCTTATCGGTGCGAACATGCTTAACATCAATGTCACCCTTAGCAACATGATCTCGAATGAAATGATGACGAACTTCAATATGCTTAGTTCGAGAATGTTGTACATGATTATGACCAATTTTGATAGCACTTTCATTGTCACAAAGCAGTGGAACATGTTTCACATAAATCCCATAATCTTTAAGAGTTTGGGTCATCCAAAGTAATTGAGCACAACATGAACCAGCGGCAATGTATTCCGCTTCGGCGGTGGATAAGGATACCGAGTTTTGTTTATTGGAAGACCAAGACACAAGAGATCTACCAAGAAATTGACAAGTACCCGAAGTGGACTTTCTATCAACCTTATCTCCGGCATAATCCGAGTCGGAATAGCCAACAAGATCAAAAGAAGACCTCTTAGGATACCAAATGCCAAAATTTGGTGTATGGATTAAATATCTCACTATCCTTTTCACAACCTTAAGATGACATTATTTAGGAGCAGCTTGATATCGTGCACACATGCACTACATAGGTATAACAATGAACCAATCATAGAGCGATAAACCTTTTGATCAACCGGTTCACCATCTTTGGTCAAATCATTATGTCCACTAGTAGGCATGGGTGTAGACATACCTTTGCATTCTTGCATATTGAACTTCTTGAATAAGTCCTTGGTGTACTTCGTTTGAGAGACAAATGTACCTTCCTTAGTTTGCTTGATTTGCAAACCGAGAAAGAATTTGAGTTCACTCATCATAGACATCTCAAACTTCTCTGACATTAGCTTTCCAAACTTTTCACTAAAGAGAGGGTTAGTTGAACCAAATATGATATCATCGACATAAATTTGGCATACAAATAGTTCTCCATTAACCCTTTTAGTAAAAAGAGTAGAATCAATTTTACCAATTTCAAAACCACTTGTAATAAGGAACTTGGTCAAGCATTTATACCATGCTCTAGGAGCTTGTTTAAGACCATAAAGAGCTTTGTGAAGTTTGTAAACATGATTTGGTTTCTTAGGATTGATAAAGCCGGGAGGTTGTTTGACATAAACTTCCTCCTCTATTTCACCATTTAGAAAAGCACTTTTAATGTCCATTTGGTACAAGGTGATATTATGGTGATTAGCATAGGCAAGTAAGATGCGAATGGACTCAAGTCTAGCAACGGGAGCATATGTCTCACCATAGTCCATACATTCGACTTGTGTGTACCCTTGGGCGACGAGACGTGCTTTGTTGCGAACCACTTGTCCATCTTCATCTTGCTTGTTGCGAAACACCCATTTGGTACCAATGATGTTGTGGTTGTTGTCGGGCTTCTCAACCAATGTCCAAACTTGGTTTCTCTCAAAATTGTGTAGCTCTTCATGCATAGCGTTTATCCAATCCGAATATTCCAATGCTTCTTCAACCTTCATAGGTTCAATGCTAGAGATGAATGAATAGTTTTCACAAAAGTTAGCTAAACGAGTTTTTGAGCGAGTGATTATCCCGGTTTGTATATCATTGAGGATTTGCTCGACGGGATGATCTTTGGCAATTCTTGCTCGAACTCGTGAGAGCTTTTGCTTGGGTATTCGTTGAACATCTTCTTCATCTTGTTCTTCTTCTTGGCCTTCTTCATTGTTGACGTCGTCGTTCTCTTGTCGTGGTGGAGAAAGAGGTTGTTGATGTTCGTCTTGATGCATTTCCTTGTCTTCTTCATCTTGGTGTGTCCCACTTGTGGATGCTTCCGTGTCGATTCTTGGTTCACCTTGTCGTGAAGTAGAAGCTTCCACTTGGACGGATGAAGTACTCTCCTTCACCTCCGTTGGACGAATTTTGCCAATGGACAAGTCTTGGATTGCTTCTGAAGGGTCTTTGTCTCCTACATCAATTGGCAATTGCTCTACTTGTGAGCCATTAGATTCATCAAACTTCACATCTACCGTCTCTTCAACCTTTCGGGTGAAATTGTTGTAGACACGGTAAGTGTGAGAGTTTGAGCCATAACCAAGTAGAAAACCTTCATGAGATTTAGGAGCAAACTTTGAACGACGATGCTTATCAAGAATGTAGCACTTTGAGCCGAATACTCAAAAGTATCCAACTTGGGGTTTGTTACCGGTGAGAAGCTCGTATGCCGTCTTGCCGAGTAGCTTGTGAAGATATAAGCGATTTGTTGCGTGACAAGCTGTCTCAACCACTTCTGCCCAAAAGTGCTTCGGCGTCTTGTATTCATCAAGCATCGTTCTTGCCATTTCGATGAGCGTCCGGTTCTTCCTCTCAACAACTCCATTTTGTTGAGGTGTGTACGTAGCCGAGAACTCGTGTGAAATCCCTTCTTCGTCAAGAAAGGTGTCCACATTTGCGTTCTTGAACTTCGTTCTGTTGTCACTCTGAACCTTCTTGATCTTCACGTCAAACTGATTTTGGGCCTTCCTAGCGAAGTTTCTGAAGATCTTCTGGACCTGCGACTTGTCATTAAGAAAGAACACCCATGTAAATCTTGAAAAATCATCAACTATAACTAGACCAAAATAATTTCCACCGAGACTCTTGTAGGCATTGGGACCAAAAAGATTCATATGAAGTAGCTCGAGTGGCCTTCTTGTGGTCATGATGTTCTTCACGGGATGCCTTCCTCCAACCTGTTTACCTGCTTGACAAGCACTGCAAAGTCTATCCTTATCAAATATGACATCGTTAACTCCAAGGATATGATTTCCTTTAATAAGCTTGTCAAGGTTTATCATGCCAACGCGACCTAGTCGTCTATGCCACAACCAACCTTTTGAGGATTTAGCAACAAAGCAAGTTTTAGGTTGTGCCTTTTTAGAGAAATCGACAATGTAAAGATCACCTCTACGCATACTGGTAAAAACCATTTTATGATTGTCTCGACGAAATACTTGGCAATCTACCTCAGTAAATAGGACATTCAAACCGAAATCAGCAAGTCTAGATACTGAAAGTAAGTTGTAGCCGAGAGATTCAACGAGCATGACATTTTGAATGGAACTATCATGTGAGATGGCCACCTTACCAAGGCCAACCACTTTACCCTTTGAATTATCACCAAAGGTGACATATTTTCGAGGGCTGTCATTTTCAGCAAGCTCACGAAACATCTCTTCATCTCCGGTCATATGATCAGTACATCCACTATCAAGAACCCATTCCTTTCCTCCTGATTCATATCCCCGAAGATTTGCCATAAGACCAAAATGTCTCACTGCATCATCAAGATCGAAGTCACTATCATCATCATCATCATAGTATCCATGTTCATCATGATCTTGTGACTCATCATTTCCTAGAGAGGGTAATTCATTAGATAAATGATCATCAAAGTGGTCACTTTTATGAATTCTTATAGCTTCGAATATGATATCACTAATGATTCCAACATCTCCTTTAGCATGCTTAAGATTGGTAAGTTCAAATAGACAATTACCAAAACTACGATCACTAGAGTTCATCTTACTCAAGGCAATAGATTTATGGAGAATTTCATCCAAAGTTTTCAAGGAATGATCGGGAAATCGTTCCTCAAGAAATGTCCATATAGTATAGGCACAATTAAGAGTAGGCAAACTAGCAATCAAATTTTTGGGCAATCCTCTAATGATGAGCTCAATAGTTCTAAGATTGCGAATCATGTCAATATCTTCATCTAGGGTAGGATGCAAAGGATCAATATGAGGTGCACAAGGGCTAGCAATATACTTGTTCAAATGATATTGATTGAAAATTACAAGCATCTCATTTTTCCACTCATGAAAATACTCTCCATCAAGAATAGGCACTCTATGTCTAAGACTCCCTAAGGTAGACATATCCATCTTCCTCCAATGGTTATTAAACCAAGAAAATGGAGACCAAAGCTCTGATACCACTTGTAGGATCGAAAGAATGTCTAGAGGGGGGGGGTGATTAGACTACTTGACCAGATAAAAACTTAACCTTTTCCCAATTTTAGTTCTTGGCAGATTTTAGCTATTCTAGGACAAGTCAAGCAATCATCACACAATTCAAGCAAGCATGCAAAGAGTATATTGGCAGCGGAAAGTAAAGCATGCAACTTGCAAGAATGTAAAGGGAAGGGTTTGGAGAATTCAAACGCAATTGGAGACACAGATGTTTTTCCCGTGGTTCAGATAGGTCGTGCTATCCTGCATCCACGTTGATGGAGACTTCAACCCATGAAGGGTAACGGTTGCGCGAGTCCATGGAGGGCTCCACCCACGAAGGGTAATGGTTGCGCTAGTCCACGGAGGGCTCCACCCACGAAGGGTCCACGAAGAAGCAACCACCCACGAAGGGTCCACGAAGAAGCAACCTTGTCTATCCCACCATGGCCATCGCCCACGAAGGACTTGCCTCACTAGCGGTAGATCTTCACGAAGTAGGCGATCTCCTTGCCCTTACAAACTCCTTGGTTCAACTCCACAATCTTGTCGGAGGCTCCCAAGTAACACCTAGCCAATCTAGGAGACACCACTCTCCAAGAAGTAACAAATGGTGTGTAGGTAATGAACTCCTTGCTCTTGTGCTTCAAATGATAGTCTCCCCAACACTCAACTCTCTCTCATAGGATTTGGATTTTGTGGAAAGAAGATTTGAGTGGAAAGCAACTTGGGGAAGGCTAGAGATCAAGATTCATATGGTAGGAATGGAATATATTGGTCTCAACACATGAGTAGGTGGTTCTCTCTCAGAACATATGAGTTGGAATTGTGTATGTGTTCTGATGGCTCTCTCCACGAATGAAGAGGAGGTGGAGGGGTATATATAGCCTCCACACAAAATCCAACCGTTACACACAGTTTTCCAATCTCGGTGGGACCGAATCAACAAACTCGGTCGGACCGAAAAGGTAAACCTAGTGACCGTTAGAGATTTTCGATGGGACTGACATGCAACTCGGTAGGACCGATATGGTTAGGGTTTGGGCATAACGTAATCTCGGTGAGACCGATTACACAAACTCGGTGAGGCCGAGTTTGGTAATAAGCTAACCAGAGAGTTGGTCAGGTAAACTCGGTGGGGCCGATTTGCTCTTTCGGTGAGACCGAAAAGTTAAAAAGAGTTTACACTGCAATCTCGGTGGGACCGATTCGCTCTTTCGGTGAGACCGAAAAGTTACGAAAGGGAAACAGAGAGTTTGCAATCCCATCTCGGTGAGACCGAGATCCCTATCGGTAGAACCGAGTTGCTAGGGTTTGGCAGTGGCTTATGACAAGTGAAACTCGGTGGCGCCGGATAGAAAGAATCGGTAGGACCGAGTTTGGCTTAGGGTTTAGGTCATTTGTGGAAGTGGGAAAGTAGCTGAGGATTTTGGAGCATATCATTAAGCACATGAAGCAAGAGGCTTATTAAGCAACACCTCATCCCTCCTTGATAGTATTGGCTTTTCCTATGGACTCAATGTGATCTTGGATCACTAAAATGTAAAATGAAGAGTCTTGAGCTTGAAGCTTTAGCCAATCCTTTGTCCTTAGCATCTTGAAGGAGTTCCCACAACCTTTAGTCCATGCCACTCCATTGTTGAACTTATCTGAAACATGCTAGATAGAAATGTTAGTCCAACAAGAGATATGTTGTCATCAATTATCAAAACCACCTAGGGAGCACTTGTGCTTTTAGTTTGGCCGGTTTACTGCGAAGACAGGATATATATACAATAAAATAACTGTAGCATCGTGAATAAGAAAAAACCTAGACTATACAATAAAGAAATTACAGCATATTACATCCACTGGGCATCAAAGTTCGCCACTATGATAATAAAGCGTAAGCAGACAGCAGATTACATACACTGTGCATCAAAGATCGCCACCAATGCAAATAAACATGCCGACAAAATAATATACAAAACCGACATCACTTCAATAGAGTTCAAGAAAGGTTAGCCCCGCTCGGGAGCTGCAGCGCAAGCAACTGGGCAAGCTAATGAAACTGCGCTTGTTTGACACTTATATCCTCCTCACTCTGAAAGATAAACAAGCAGACAGATGACATGTTTTGCACATATCAGTATCAGTGCTGACAATTCATCACATTTCTTACTAATGAATAAAGTGACACAATTTAAAATAGCATTAACACAATATGGTATTGTTCAGGTTAAGACATGGCTGGAAATGACATTGTGAAGGAGTTGGCAGCTTCGCGACACCACTGGATTATAGATCAAGAACTCATAGGTATCAATGGTTAGTGTGCTGTCAATTTATCCCATTTCAGATTGGCAAATAAAGAGACGGTTTAAATAATAGTAGAATGATATGACATTGTTCATAGTTAAGACATTGCAGAATATGACATTGTGTTGTAGTGGATAGGTTCACCGCACCACTAGATTATGGATCAAGAACAGAAGTATACATGTAGTGCAAAAGAAGATCACTTGCTCTGTATAGTTTAATTTACATGGTATGAAGAAGGAACTTGGTTGTAGAACCAAAAACTTAAATTGAGAAGGACAAACTTTTGTTTATGAACTACATAATAAACTTTAAACATGCAATTTGATGCAAACACCAAAAATAAACAGCTGTTGTAGTCATGCCTAACCAAATATTCACAACAAAGTTTGAAGGCTTGAGAAGGACAAACTTACATTATTGGTGAAGACAGGCTCTATAAAGCCCTTGTCCATGTTGATGGGGGGGCAATTCAAGAAGTTTACCATAGAATCTTCTTCATAAGCATTGCATTTATTCTACATTTTGTTAAGAGTAAATATAGATGTGATAATATAAGAAAAAAATGGAGAATATTTAAGATAAGATGAAGAGTGATGCTACATGACCAAGTAGCTATAAATGTAAGTACAACTATACAGGCAAAAGGTATAGCTAAGAGCAATCCAGAGCTAAACTTCTTCAGGACCATCGGTGTTATCCAACCTTATGGTAAGGGTAAATATAGATCTGATGCGTAGAAAATGGAGGGCAAAGGAAAATAAGCTGCAGAGTGATGGTACATGAACAACTACCTGTCAATATAAGTACACTGATAAAGGACAACAGGTACTTGCAAGAACAATGCAGAGCTAAAAAAATTCATTGGCATTGGATATATTCTACACTAATATAACCATTCATACAGATCAGATAATTTGGAGCGAACAATTGATAAGCAAGCTATCATGCATACTGCTGTCACATAATGAACCAGGTATGAATGCAAGTACAGTGATATAGGACAACAGGTACTAACAAGAGCAAAGCAGCGGGTAGCATATTTGCGATATCTGTCGTTCTTTTCAAACCGAAATTCTTCTTCAAGCTGATTTCCTGCAAAAAAGATCCGTAAGGCACATGCGAAAAAGTAGAAGTTCAAATTGTCATGTGATATCATAGACAATACCTCATCTTGGGAACGAGACCAGTGCATAACAAGATTTTTCCATTCAATGTCTTCTAAATTTAGCACATGAGACTTCACCGGAAATTCGTTTATAGACTTGCCATCAAAGTGTGATTTCCTCAGGTAACACCGATACTGCTGCAATGCTTCCTTGAAAAGAGCAAGAAAGCTTTGCTCATCATGACTATCCAGATTGACCCTCGCCTACTTACAACAATGTAATGTAAATCATTGATGTGTTCAATCAGCAGAAAACAGGAATATAATTACCATGAGTAATAGCACTTACACGTAAGTGGGACAGGAAGATGTGAAAATGGTGTTTGTCGTCACTATAATCTTCCCATGATGGGAATATATGCATGTAGTCCCTAACAACATTGAAAGCATTGTCTTTAAAACTGGGAATAACTGGAATGGGGTTCCAATCTGCAGGAATTGGCCGTCTCTGCAGTTGGGATAGGTCTTTGGCTGGTGGACTTGTTGTACTTTTTGCTGGAGTGGGATTTTTCTGTGGTACGACTAGTGCTATGGCAACTGAAATCGGCATACCTTTAGCTAGAGTGCAGGTCCTGTGTGGTGGGGCTAGTGGTGTGGCCAATGAAGTATGGGTACAGTCTGCTGGAGTCGGTCCTACGTTTTGTGTCACTGGTTGTACAATCAATATAAGTGGGGTG
Organism: Triticum aestivum; assembly: GCF_018294505.1. Classification (NCBI taxonomy): domain Eukaryota; kingdom Viridiplantae; phylum Streptophyta; class Magnoliopsida; order Poales; family Poaceae; genus Triticum; species Triticum aestivum. The sequence goes on along the minus strand of NC_057812.1, from coordinate 449,815,838 downwards.
CTGTCTGATTTCTCTGGCACCACCACGTTTTTCAAGGACTTTGCTGGTGCTCCTTTAGTTCGGCAATCACCCTCTTCCTTTTTGATGTTTGATGCACAAGAACAACATTTGAGTGGAAAACATGGTATGATGACAGATGGAATATGTATTGATAATGGATGGGCATGGCATCTTGACATATATGATGATTAAACTAAGCACATGGCGGTGCAACAAAGTAGAAGAAATGCAAGACAACATATGCAAGATACATGTAATCAATAAAACCTTGCCAAATTAAAACAGGCACCTTGATGGGTGAACAGGACAAGCCATCTGCCTTTGACTCCTCGAGGTTAGAATAGTCATTAGGATCAGGTGCGGAACCTATGAGTCTCATTGCATCCAGAATGGCACTCAATGCCTTGGTGCTAATTTTGTAAGTCGTTGCAGTGTTCCACAATATTCTTCTGATGCGCAGATTCTGATATTCACTGTAATTACGTATAATATCTGAGAACCGTGAAAACATAAATAGTAGTGAGATTATCTTTGTAATGCAGAGGATATTCTAATATAGGGTGCCCCTGTAAACCCTTGTGTGCTATCACTGGATTCTGATGAAAGAGCTCATGTATGCTGTAATATGGTGTGTGCATTAATATAATCTGGCACAAGTACACAAAAAATAGGTTCCAGAAGTAAGGATAGTTGGCAGATGATAGGTTCATAATATACTGTATAGAGAGTTTATTGCCAAACCATGATAACAAGAGCACACACCAACTAGGAAGATCGTAGTGTACATAAATGGGGTACACCATAACCACGATATATAAATCGGGAAAGTGGAACTGGCTAGAAAATACGGTGTTGTATTCCCTCTACTAATTGAAAGCCTATCGATTACAGGCCAGCTCTATCAGTTGTTGACTGCAGATGTCCCTGCTCCCCTTCCGGACATGGAACATACTGTATGTACTAAATACATAATAACAAAAGAGGAACATGTTAAAGAACAGAAGAGGAAGCATATTCTTGAGGTTCCACTGCATTGCATACAATGTTAGTTGCCCACTCATGATGAATCACAACACCCAAAAAAATGCAATTCCACGCTGTCTCTCTATATGTGGCCACATGCATTTGGAAAATAAAGTGGGAGTATTACCTAACCAATTAAATGTGTGTCTGTTAACTAATATCGGTATCATATCATAATTCGTATTTGAAGAAGTAAGCTTTGGACTTATGATTGGTGTGTTGTTTACCTTCAAGAGTGGACTACTGCTAGTGCGACACATAGCAGGTACACAGATCATAGTGTAGATATAACGGGAAAACCGTAAGCATCAGGAGTAAAATCAACAAAGTGGAACTTGCTGGAATATATGTGCTAGTATTGCCGGTATGGCTAGAAAGGCTTCGGATACCAGCTCTCTCCAACTGAAGGTGCGGTACTGTTAATATCAGTGTAACTCTCAAAGGTGACATAGCTCCCCGCATTTCCTTGCTAATCTTGTAGGATTCAAGTGGGCAGGCCACTACAAATCCTATTCCTATGTTTACAAAATCCTACGAATCAAAGAGGCCCGAAGAGTTCAAAGTGTCCATCACAACCGACCGTATAGACCTCTACACTGCAAATGTCCCTGCTCATCTTCACTACAAGGAACATACTATACTACTATCATACTCCCTCTGTTCCAAAATATAAGTATTTGTAGAGATTTCCACTATGGATCACATACACATGTATACAGATACATTTTAGAGTGTAGATTCACTCATTTTGCTCCATATGTAGTCCATGGTGTAATCTATACAAAGACTTGTATTTAGGAACAGAGAGAGTACTTATTAAAGAAGAACAGAAGAGGAGCATGCTAAAGAAGAGCAAGCAGATTTTGGATAATAAAATGTTCGTTGCGCAGTGCCCACACATGATGAACCAGAGCGCATTAAGAATGCAACTCCCTGCTGTCTCTCTATATGTGGTGCACGTGCTTTTTGAAAGTAAAGTAGGAACATTAGCTGACCAATTAAACGTTATCTATTTTAGTAATATCAGCATCATATCAGATTCGTATTTGAGCAATAAGCTTGGAATTATGAGTGGCACGTTGTTTAGCTTGATGGATTCAGGAGCAGTGCTAAGTAGGTACGATGATGGTACTGAATATAAAGGCATGTCTACATGCAAGTCGCGTGACTTTTGTCATTTGGGTCAGTCGACCATTTCAGGCGGTTGGATGAAGATCCTACGTCTCCTAACCCTTCTTCTTCCCCATCTCTGATTCTTCCCATACAGAATACCGCACGGGCCACTGGCTGAACCACCGGCCCCGACCCCCCGCCCTCCCCTGAACCGCCCCCACCGCCTGTGTTCCTCCGCCACCCCCACCCCCGCCCCCGCCCCCACCCGCGTCGAGTTTTCTTCATTCGGCGAGGCCCCACCACCGCCCCCCACAACCACCGTCCCCACACGAGCCCCTTCATTCGCACCAGCGAACTCCGGCGAGCTCTAAAAAATCGACTGACCCAATTTTGAAATTTAGTCTACTATCATTTAACTAGCGTGGAATATAAAAGGGGAAAGCCATAAGCATTGCGAGTATAGTGTTGAGCGTGCCATGGCGGATCTGAAGGTGCAAACCAGACAAAGGCAACTTCGCAACCAATGTTTGCTTTCAACTAGCAAGTAAGTGATGGACAAGAAAATCAGAGTAAATCAGTGGCGATCTATTTTCTTGCTGCGATAAATAAGTTGAGCAGATACAAAAGAGTACCGCCTCTGGCGCGGTGCCATGTATGCATTTGCTGAGAATTTGACGGTGCTGCGATAGCGATGGCTGTCGGTGGAGTGGAAGCAGATCTAGGAGGGTAGACGGTGGCGGCGGGGCGCGGTGGATGAGACAGCCGTAGGAGCGGCGCCGACAAGGTGGACGACGGCGGGGATGAAGCGAGAGGATGGGATGCAAGGATCCCAGTCCGAAGCCATGGATAAGAGAGGTCAATCTATTGAAATGGACGACAGCGTCGGGGTATCAGCTCCGGCATGGTGGAGGAGGACGGCGGTGGATGGGGTGGCGGACGGAGGAGGCTGGGGTGGAGAGGCTGTTTTGGTGCCCACGGAGTACGAATGGGGAAATGGAGGGAGAGAGGAAGGGGGAACCATGTCTTCAGGGCGCGCTTGTCCCAAATGCGAGGAAATTTACAAACTTAGCACCCGTTTAAAATTTCCTACATCACAGCAATATAGTCGGTTGGGGATAGGACGGTAATCTCGCATACACTGAATATTTTCCGATGAGAGTTTCTTTTTGGCGCTCACCGTGTATGAATCGGGGAGGGAGTCGATTTCGGCCGAGGAGACACTGTGTTTTGGCGCCCACCATGTATGAATCCGGGTGAGAGGCGGTTATGTCACGTTTGAGTGAAATTACAAACCTACCCCTATCAAAACCTATAGAAATCGAGCCGATAGGCTTTGCGTGTCTGGGATAGGCAGTAATTTCCATCTCGTGGATTTTGGTTTCGGGCGGTTACTGCGACTTTCCCCACTTCGTTCATATTTTTGTAGAGCGAGAGTGCACGTTTACCGTGCCAACTCAATTCAAATCCAGTTTGTATTCTATTTTTGTTCGGCCAGGATCCATTTGCGATTCAAATAAAATTCTATATACATCATTTTTTATATATACTTTCAAAAGCACAACAAAGAATTCTACTCCTTTATATGTATATAATATGATTTACAAATACAATGATCTCAAAATCATAAGGTTGAATTCAAAAAAAATCAAACCAAATTATGTTCTACTAAAATGTATGGATCAGTAATATCTACATATTAAATAACATAGATGCGAGTGAATTCATAAGAGTATGCACGTTTGATAGATCAATTTTGTTTTGAGTATGAATTACATGTATCATCATCTCGAATTCAAATATTTGAATCCCTTTTATGTTGACTCCTTTCACGCCCATCTCTCTAGCATGCTCCTTCATGTAGCTATCATTCTCTTTTCTCCAACTCACCCGCACGCCCACTTCATGTTTCTCCTATCTTTGCAAATATGGTCTCTCGACGTCTCCCTTGAGAAGTGTCACACTCTCCCTATCATTATACATTACACAGTTTTCATTATCTCTCACGTCTCTACCGTTCTCTGGTATCACTTGGTACCTAAGCTTTCTTTTTCACCGCCACACACACAGTCTCACTCGTCTTTCACTTTGTCTTTCTCTCTATGGGGTTCTCTCACACACACCCTATATGTCTCTAGATATGACTCATACCACTAAAATTACTCTCTCCTGCAGACACAACATTTGTTGCAGTCTCCTTTCCGTCTCCATCTCAGTTGTAAACTGGCACTATTCATTTGTTTACCAATCAGATAAACTCCCCCCGCTCTCTCTCTCTCTCTCTCACACACACACACACACACACACAGCTCCCGCTTCCACTTGCCTTCCCGACTATCGTCTCTCTCTCTCACACACAAAACTCTCGCTTTTGCACCCCGACTCGTATTTCTCTCACATCATTGATCGACTAGCCTCCAGATAGGTTTATACACCCGCACACTAGTGCTTCCACTATCGCGTACATGTCTCTCTCACGCTCCTTGTATCTATGTAGATTTTTCGTCCCTTCTTGAGACACGCCCTCTCGATCATGCACACACACACACACTATCGCCTCATTTTAAGCTAATACCTCTCGCACACACACTCTTTGTGTCTTTTTCACACATGCACTCCGTCCTCCTCCTCTCTCCCTCTCTCTCACACACACAACACACACATGGGCTTTTTGCAACAACTAGCAAGATGCCCATGCGTTGCACGGAACGTCAAGATGCATTTGCATGAGTAGTTTATCTTGTGGGAGAAAAGGATGAACAAGGGAAGGTCTTATTTGCAAATGTGGAGAGGGGTGTGGGTATCTTTTTGCAAAATTGCCATAGTTTCCTTCCTATCCGTCAGATATAAATCAGACAGCCTATTGCAGGATGGCAGGCACACCATCATCACCAACTTTGTTTTTTTATCTCTAACTAGAAGGATGCCCGTGCGTTGCATGTAACATCAAGATGCATTTGTATGACTAGTTTATCTTGTGAGAGAAAAGGATGAATGAGGGAAGGCCTTATTTGCAAATGTGGAGACGTGTGTGGGTACCTTTTTGCAAAATTGCCATAGTTTCCTTCCTATCCGTCAGATATAAATCGTACGGCCTATATTGCAGGATGGCAGACACACCATCATCACCAACTCTATTTTTATAAGCGTGTAGGTATATATATATATATATTATATTATGTATTACTCTTATAAAAAGCATAGTCGGTGATGATGGTGTGCCTGCCATCCTGCAATATAGGCCGCCCGATCTATATCTAACGGATAGGAAGGAAACTATGGCAATTTACCCGCGCTCCTCTCCACATTTGCAGGTAAGTCCTTCCCTCGTTCATCCTTTTCTCCCACAAGATCTTGATGTTCCGTGCAACGCATGGGCATCTTGCTAGTAAGAATAGAAATTAGAGATATAGCACTTCTCGAATCTTGAAACCAACAACATTCCTCCCTTATCTCATCAAAATCACCAAAGGAATATATTTTTAGTGAAACATAAGATATTTTTAGTGATACACGTATTTCAAAACTAGACTCTTTTTTCTATCAAGTCGGTGAATATGTATTAATGTACATTGATCATGTGGCAATGCATTGGCACATTGCTAGTAGTTATTACTAGTGTATAATTTTTTGGACACCAGACAAATGGTGGAATACATATACGAAGAGAAGAGGCGCACGCACACAATCGGTCTCTCGATGTCTCACAGGCATGACAGTTACGTAAAGGCACCGTTAACAAATAAACCCTAAAACCCTAGGTGCATGATTGCTGCATGCGCGGGTACCGGGTACGTGGTGGAGCGCACCTTTGTAGGAATAGTCAGCTCGCGTGATAATTTGATCCGTAGGAGTTGATGGTCGGGACCACAGGTGAATGACCTGGAGGCGGTGGCTTGCTAGTTGCCACAGATCGAGTAGCCACGTTTAAAATATCATTTTTTTAGCGGGGTGAGAGTTCCGATTTTCAAGGGCGCGTTATAAGTACTTAAGTAGTTTTTATAACGATTGGTATGGAGCGAAAATGGAATTCATAACTACTACCTCCTTGGCGTATGGTTGTATGGTTTTATGTTGCAAGATGTTGAACCTGGTAGTTCTAGGGCAAATACTATGGTTTAGATGTTGGTTTTTAGTTATGAAAATCGGAAGGGGGAAACCCTTCTTTGATAAAAAACTACTACCTCCGTCCTGGTTTACTAGTCCCCATCGTATTTTGGGTCAAAGTTTGTCTACGAATTTTACTTGTAAAATGTGAATGGAAAACGAGATTTTGTTATACCCAAACAAAAAAGGATTGGAGGAAGTGATTGCTCTAACACGGACGCGACCTCTCATAGCGCAGGCATTGAATCGACGCGCTGGCCAAGAGGGCCCCACTCACTACAGGCCAGGCTGAACACGCCTCCTCGCCACATGCAACCGGCTTCAGACTGCCCCGCCCGCCTCCATTGAATCCGCGCGTGTGCCAGCAACACGTCCTTCCGCGAGCCAGCTGGCATTTTAGAACACAACGTCGATTGGCTCCTCTCGTCCGCTCACTATTTAAACGAGGCCAGACGCCTGGCAAGAACCGCACCACACCGCTGCTCCCCATATCCTCCTTGCACCATTTTCTCCACACTGTCCATAGCATCCGGTGAGCAGGAAGACGAGTTCACCGACATAAAATCCAGCTGGGTGCCCCGACAAGCCAGGCAACTCGCTGCCCACCTCCCTCCCCGCCCCAGGCCTTCAGTACGATGGGCGAGGCTGCAGGTGGGCAAGCAGAGGAGCAAGCCGCCGCTCCAAGTTGGCCCCTGGTGCATCAACTCGGCGCTCCAAGCCTGCTCGCAGAGGAGTGGCCAGTTGTTGCACGCCCGGCACACGGGGGACCACGACGTCCAGTGCACCGTGGTTGGCCACGCCATCCAACACAAACGTTGGCAGAACTGCGACATGCTGGCGGAGGTGGTCAACACGTTTGCGGCCATCGCCGACACCGACGAATAGTAGACCACGGGAGCCGCCGCCCCTCAGAACCCACGAATGCTACGACCACCGCGTCGCCGGCATAGACACCCTGTGTGTTGCCCGGTTTGGCTCAAAACATCGTGGACCCCAGCCGCGGCCGGCATTAGAAATTATACCTGCTTCCAGAAGTTATTCATGATTAGTCAAAAAATGACCAAAATATAATTAATTACGCACGGTCTTGACTTGTTGTGCTCGCACTAGTAGTAGGAACTAGGGGCTATTCTTTATTTATAACTCTCCTCATATTTTTTGGCTTTGAAATGAATCATGGTCGTGGACATTATCTATGAATGTGCAGATATCTATGAATAGGACTTTGATGTGGAAGTTGAACTTGGAATGTTGGGCTTGTGTGTGAACTATACCATGTCCAATGCTTCGTCTGTTATTATTTAGAAAGTAATTGCTGTTATTACATGACCCGAAAAAAATTATTTTGTACCACATCAGTAGATGCACGGACATCACAACAGGCATACTGACTGGATAAATATTTGAACCTAGCTATTATGAAGGAAAATTTGTATTGACAACAGTTTTAGATAGCAGGAGACGCCTAGCCTGCTCTTCCTCTGCTAGCTTCTTTTTGGCTTCTTCCATCTCTTCTTTGGCTTGGGTGAAGAGAGCATCTTATTGCTCTTTTCGCTTCTTCAGGAACTCAGTTACATTCTCAAGGGCTGCTGCACGCTTTCTTTCAGCCTTTACAAGAGCCACGAGGACACGAACAGTTGACGACTCCACCTGGCTTGTGTGCAATCCAGCATCATCTGGGAACTGGCACATTGTGTGTAATCCAGCCTCATTTTGGAAACATGATCTCGAGGTTGACCATACTTCCGTCCTTGCAGGAACTGCATCCTGACATGAAGTACCTTCTTTTTTAGATCAATACTCAAAGCAACCCAGATCCATTTAGTAGAAGCCAGATAAACAGGACTCGGAGAAGTGAATTCAAAAGGAAAAATATATAAAAACAGACTACAAGGTGAGAACACCCACTTTCTACATCAAGCTAACAACGATAGCACTAGGATGATCAAGACTCTTCTTATTACACATCAAAGAACACGAGGCTAAGAGAGACGGGAAACTACAACATATACACATCGAATAACACGAGGCTAAACGAAAGTAATTGAAAGGGTGTTACTTCCCAAAGCTCGTTTTACAGGTTCGGTGCAGCTCCTCTTTAACTTGCCACGCTCCTTGAAGATGTCCACAATATCCCATGTTTGGTCTTCATTGCTCCTCTGCATGTTCGCACTCATGGTTTTAAAATCTCAACATGGCAAGAAAAATATACTAGTAATACTCACGCATCTTGTGGGAAACATTAAAGCACTCGTCTGGCATGTTAGAGCATCTCCAAAAAAGCGCAATGTGCTGCGCTTTATAAAAGCGTTTACAGTGCTGAGATTGAGAAGTAGAGATAGAGAGTAGAGAGTAGAGACATAGATAGTTCTCAGCATAGATATAGCATAGATAGATAAAAAATAGATAGTTCAACTACTCCTCATCGTATGACTCCTCCTCGGTGATGTCCTCCTCCGACATCTCAATGTAGGCGTGAAGATACCGATCGTTGTCGGATTCCCAGGGCGACGCTACTCCTAGCCTCATGTTGAATTGAGCGTCAGCTTTTCACGTACACTTTTCCTCGCGATAGGCGGCTCGCTCCGCCCTCATCTTCTCCCTCTCCACCCTCCTTTGCATGTAGAACTCGCGCTCGTTGATGATGTCCTGCAGGAAGCGTTGGCGCCACAATGCCATGGCTTCCTCGTCCATCTCGGCGATGCTGAGACAGTGCTCCCGCCTCTGGTTGTCGCGACGTTCCTCGTCGGTGATAAGCCGCGGCAGAGGCACGAGCTCCTGCGCCCGCTCCTGTGTCGGCACATTGGGGAAGTTCAATGGTCTATAAGGCCACCGGAGGCGCCATGCCTCTGCGTCGTATGCACGGGCGGCCTCGTTGGTGGTGTCAAAATTGTCGAGGCCGAGGTGCATCCTGTGGAACTGGATCTCGGCGGAGAAGCCGCCGGAGGGGCACGCGCGGACGCAGCGGTATCCCCAAGTTTCCTGGCGATGCAGCGGCATGGTGGTGCGGTGGCGGCGAGGCGAGAAAGAGCGGGGAGAGAGCGGTGGCAAGGCGCGGAGCTGGGAGAGAGCGATGGTGAGGCACAGAGCGGGGAGAGAGCGGTGGAAAGGCACAGAGCGGTGGGAGGGCGTTGGATTTTATAAAGCGCGCCGGACGCCGCACGCCAAAACTAGCGCGCGCCCGGCCGCTTTTTCCCCCGCGCGCGTGGTCCTTTCCCCGACGTCCCTGCTATATCTACTCTCTTCTCTACTGTTATATTTATTTAATATTTAATATTTATCTCTACTACTCTACTCTCTACTCTTTTTTTCTACTTTCTTTTCTTTTCTTTTCTCTACTCTCTACTCTTATAAAAAACTGAGTTGGTGATGATGGTGTGCCTGCCATCCTGCAATATAGACCGTCTGATCTATATCCGACGGATAGAAAGCAAACTATGACAATTTTGCAAAGAGCCGCACCCCTCTCCAGATTTGTAGATAAGGTCTTCCCTCGTTCATCCTTTTCTCCTACAAGATAAACTACTCATACAAATGCCTCTTGATGTTCCGTGCAACGCATGGGCATCTTGCTAGTTCTAAGAAACTTTCCATCATTTGCCACTACTGGTTGCAGATGAAGAACCTACCCAAGCACAACGTGATACAGGAGCGACGCACAATTACAAGCTGATATTCTATTGGACAATGGAGGCTATAACCAATTACTATTATGCGAACAATAGCAACCAGGAAATTTGAAGGGTATGTATGAACAAAATTGGAACTGCACATGTACTTCTAAGTGATTCAATAAACACATTACCAATCGAGGAGGAGAACGATGGTCGCGGTGGCCTCTATGCATCATAGTTGGAAACGGGAGTCAGTTCATTGTCCACGACGGTGGTGCTTCTGCGCTTGGCGTCGGCTTCCGGGAAACAGATCCGAGACCATGGAAGACGGTGTCAGGGAAGAGGCTCCGTGTACGACGACGGACCGACTCCAGTGCGGCGTACGAGGTCATTGATGAGGCAGATGCGCTGCGGTGGACGAGTGTGCCGATGGAGAAGGGGAGGAGCACGAAGGCTGCGGTGCTGTGGAGAAGTCTATTTTGGTGTGGGGATAGAAAATGGGGAGTATTCAGGTGTACTACTCTGGGTGCCGGGGTGGGGTTGGTTGGGTAGGGTGAACCTGAAGTTACGAAAACAGGCCCCTACCAAGCGTAATTCGTAGACCTGTTCCGAAGGTTATGATGGTAACTTCGCACTACTCGAATCAGGGTCGCAGGAGATTTTCCCGCCGACCTCAAAATTTTGTGACACTGAACTCCCCGTGTGGCGCGTTGGGTGATTGGGCTAAGCAACTAGCGAGTAGTACTAGTAACTACTAGTACTCCCTCTGATTTTATTAACTCTGCATATTAGGTTTGACCAAGTTTATAGAAAAACATAAACATTTACCATAAAAAATATGTATGATGTGAAAGTACATTCAATAATGAATCTAATGGTATTTATTTGTTATTGTATATGTTAATAATTTTTGTTATAAACTTTCTGAGAGTATACAAAACTTGACTTTGACCAATGCTAATATGCGGACTTAAATAAAAACAGAGGGAGTACACATTTGTTTTCTTAGTTTGTAGAGAATTAATCATTTGTTGTAATTGTGAAATAAATATATTAGGCTTCTGACTTCAAATGTAATGGTCTATACAATTCAATAGTTACAACCATTATTGAATTCCAAGATGTATACGAGGTCTATAGTACTTCACTATATGCTCAAACTCACATAATCCCAATCAAATGAGAATCTAAATGCATTTCATAGTTATTACTTTGTAGGATGCAACAAACCAACCATAACTCTACATCATCCATTATAAAAGCAACATTTTGAACACATCCCAATGTGTGAATGAAATGTGTAGAGAGAGCTTGCGAAGATGGAGTAGATAGGGCGGTAAAGATTGTGTCTATGTGGACAAGACACTAGGAGACAAACCTAACGCGCGCGCGAGAGAGAGAGAGAGAGAGGAAGAAGTTAGGTCTGTGAGATAGATGTAGACATGTAATATACGCGAGATGTGTGTGCATCCGGATTCTGTAGACGTGGAAGGAGAAGAGATAACAGGTTTGATGAGAGAACTGGAAAAACGTCGGCGAGAGGGGAAGGATCTCGTGGGTTGAGGGATTGATAATTTTGTGCGGGAGAGAGAGTGATTGGTAATTTTGTGCGGGAGCGAGAGGGAGGAGGAGTCAGTCAGCCGTCATCACATCATCCTGCTTCCACATGGCCCCACATTCTCTAGTGCAGTGTGGTCGCCGTCTTCGATCTCCTCGATGCCCTCTTTGAAGGTTGAGGTGTTGTGCATGCTGGGGTGCAGAGAAGCACAAGGGAGAGTGGTCTCCATGTAGCCTTGGATGGGGGTGAATTGTGTGCTCGGGGGAGGGGAGTGTGTGTGCGGTGTGTGTGTGTGTGTGTGTTTGTGTGTGTGTGTCAGGTATTAAGAAAAATCAAACCTATGGAGAGAAATGTGTGTGTATGTGACGGAAAGCTACATGCTAAATAGGGTTTTCACGAAGAGATAGTGCGTGCAAGATAGAGAGCGATGTGCAGGCCTTGAGGTGGGCAGGGGCCGGGTGAGGGTGTCAAAATGTGTGCATTGATGCATGTGTTACATGCGACCGTGTGAGGGGCAGACGAATCAAGAGAGATGGTTGTTGTGTTACAGATGCTCCTCTCTCTCTCACACACACACAAGTACAAATAGAAGACCGTTCTCTCATGTATACACAACGTATCGGCGTCTTTCTATGTCTCACTCATGCATGATCATTTGCACATTCACACCTCTCTATGTCTCTATCACACGCACACCATATCCACATTGCCCTTCCGCCACAACACACATATGGACACATTCACACGTTCTCTCTCAGTCACACACACAAAATCAGTATTAAAAAAAACTAGGGCGCACCTAAAACATCCAAATCCAAATAAACACAAACTAGAGTTAAATTCAAATATATGGAAATATTGTAGCGTCAAGAACTTTTCCAGGAAAAAAAGTTGAGTGATATCCAGGGATTGTTTTCACACACACAAAAAGGTTCGGTGGGTGTCCTTCGAGCGCGACACGGTGACGCACCGTTCGATCGACAGCGCGGCCGCAGTTCACGCACTTGCACATGATTCCGTATCGTGGTTGTGGTAACTAATATAAGCGCTGGCTCAGTCTAATGTTTACGTGTACTAGTATGGTTTTCTTTTAAGTTTGACCAACCCTATATAAAACTAAACTAGCTCCCATACGCGCACTCATGAATATGCTGCCGCCGCCGTTGCGCATGTCGGAGCCCGCCTGCTCCGGCCAACCATTTCTCGTAGCATCACCGCCGTGTCGCCGCCATCCCTGTACCATGAAGCCAAAGGCTCGCCCGCTCACGTCATCTGCAGTCCCTCCTCGCGATGCCGCCGCGCTGCCAAGCACGCGAGCAGCTGGTGGAGCCGCGTCTATGCACGCAACGTATGAAGAGGAGGACGAGCGCGTGCTCCAGCACGCCGGCGAGGAGGAACTAGCATGTCATTGTCGGCTCCGCCCGCGCGGAGGAGGCACGCATGGTGACTGTCGCGGCGGAAGCCGGTCGCGCCCGCGCCGAGCCCGCAAACCAAGTGTGGACACGGAATCTACCTTCGAGACCTTGAATGCCACGTGGATCCTACAATATGAAGGAGCAATTTGGGTCAATCGACTCTTGTGAGCCGTTGGATGCAACATGGATGGCTAGAATGGCTCTGCAACCTCCGAAATTGATGCACTGTTCATCTTCCCAGCCCGCCACACGCCTAACCGCCTGCCGCCACCGCCCTGCCCTCCCCTGAACTGCCTGCCACCGCCACGCTCCCACACACCCCCGCCATCCGTTTAACCCCGGGCACGATCCATTTTTTCCGGGGAACTGCATTCCACACCCAACACTCATAAGATAGATCATGGGCACCCTGCCACCCTAATATAGATACTGGGGTAGCTTCTCTGCCATCTTCTTCCTTCGCTCTGTCGAACTTCTTTCACAAATAGACTGACCCAAATTATACTACTAGTACGAACGTATTAAGTACAGTAGGAACACGAAGATACGAGCAGTAGTACCAACTACAAGAAGAACAGTAGTAAGACATACTAGTAGTACTGTACGTACTAAAGAGTTCAAATAACGAGAAAGAGCATAAACATAGTTCTGTTGGGGGCTCAGCACAACACACCCTTGAAATAAAACTAAGCAACTAGTCCGTTTGACACTGTAGTAGAACCAGCATGAGCGACCGCACTGCCACCTTACTCGGAGTTCGATTCCACGTCCTTGACTTTGTCCTCGTCCCTCTTCCTCTTTGGCGCCGCTTCTTTGCTTGAACCAGACACTAGGCTCTGCTTCTTCATCCAACCCTTGTAGATATTTAAACAAAGGTAGGCATCCATTGTTGCGTACAGGATGCGATCTTCATCTATTGTCTTCGACTCCCATGCATGATGAAACTCGTGGTGAGGTTTCTTCAGTTTAGCGTACGAAGGATCAATCATGGCTGCTGCCAGGGTCAGCATTGAAGGCTGAGAGGAGGACACCGGGCTTGCCTTCTGGAGATCGAAGGGCTAGCCTACAACGAGGCCTATACAACTCGGGATATCCCTGTCATTCCTAAAGTCTAGAGTAACAATTTTCACTCTTTCGTCCTTTAGGAAGTTCTTTAAATCCTGGCACTCAACGTCGGCATGGCATATGTGGTTGACCAAGAACACGTTATGTACGCAAACCTGGATCACAGTGGGCTTCTTCTTCTCTGCCTCCTTTAGAATCTTCTCGCTTTCCAGGACTGTGGTGTACTCAACATTGAAGGAAATATGCCCTAGAGGCAATAATAAAGTTGTTATTTATATTTCCTTATATCGTGATAAATGTTTATTATTCACGCTAGAATGGTATCAACCGGAAACTCAGTACATGTGTGAATACATAGACAAACAGAGTGTCACTAGTATGCCTCTACTTGACTAGCTCGTTAATCAAAGATGGTTAAGTTTCCTAGCCATGGACAAAGAGTTGTCATTTGATAAGCGGGATCACATCATTAGAGAATGATGTGATTGACTTGACCCATCCGTTAGCTTAGCACAATTATTGTTACAGTTTCATTGCTACTGCTTTCTTCATGACTTATACATGTTCCCGAGACTATGAGATTATGCAACTCCCGAATACTGGAGAAACACCTTGTGTGCTATCAAACGTCACAATGTAACTGGGTGATTACAAAGATGCTCTATAGGTGTCTCCGATGGTGTTTGTTGAGTTGGCATAGATCAAGATTAGGATTTGTCACTCCGAGTATCGGAGAGGTATCTTTGGGCCCTCTCGGTAATGCACATCACTATAAGCCTTGCAAGCAATGTGACTAATGAGTTAGTTATGGGATGATGCATTATGGAACGAGTAAAGAGACTTGCCGGTAACGAGATTTAACTAGGTATTGAGATACTGACTATCGAATCTCGGGCAAGTAACATACCAATGACAAAGGGAACAACGTATATCGTTATGCGGTTTGACCGATAAAGATCTTCGTAGAATATGTAGGAACCAATATGAGCATCCAGGTTCCGCTATTGGTTATTGATGGGAGATGAGTCTCAGTCATGTCTACATAGTTCTCGAACCCGTAGGGTCCGCATGCTTAACGTTCTGTGACGATTTGTATTATGAGTTATGTGATTTGAAGACCGAAGTTTGTTCAGAGCCCCGGATGAGATTGGGGACATGACGAGGAGTCTTGAAATGGTCGAGACGTAAAGATCGATATATTGTAAGGCTATATTCGGACATCGGAAATGTTCCGAGTGATTTGGGTATTTTTCGTAGTACCGGAGAGTTACGAGAATTCGTATTGGGCCTTAATGGGCCATACGGGAAAGGAGAGAAAGGCCTCAAGGGTGGCCGCGCCCCTTCCCCATGGACTAGCCCGAATTGGACTAGGGAAAGGGGGCGCCCCCTTCCTTCCTTCTCCTTCTCCCTTCCCTTTTTCCTATTCCATGTGGGAGGTGGAATCCTACTAGGAATAGGGAGTCCTAGTAGGACTCCACACTTTGGGCGCGCCCTATGAGGGCCGGCCTCCTCCTCCCTCCATCCTTTATATATGTGGCCAGGGGTTACCCCATAGACACACAAGTTGATCATTGATCCCTTAGCCATGTGTGGTGCCCCCCTCCACCATAATCTACCTCGGTCACATCATCGTAGTGCTTAGGCGAAGCCCTGCGACGGTAGCATCATCATCATCACCGTCATCACACCGTCGTGGTGACTAAGCTCTCCCTCGACACTCAGCTGGATCGAGAGTTCGTGGGATGTCACCGAGCAGAATGTGTGCAGATCGCGGCAGTGCCGTACTTTCGGTACTAGGATCGGTCGATCGTGACGACGTACGACTACATCAACTGCGTTGTCATAACGCTTCCGCTTACGGTCTACGAGGGTACGTGGACAACACTCTTCCCCTCTTGTTGCTATGCATCACCATGATCTTGCGTGTGCGTAGGATTTTTTTGAAATTACTATGTTCCCCAACAAACATCTAGCCCAGCGACCCACTCATCCTTTGAGTTTTTGAACATGCTTCTGAAGCGAGAAAGGCATCCTTTCACCTTCGCAGATCCACGGGTGTAGATGATGATGAACTCATCGTCGTTGATGGCTCTAACCTGGTACTCAGCGGCGACCATGGAGATTTGGGAGGCCATGGATTTTGGAGGAGGGTTGGGAGAAGTTGAACTGGTGTAATGTGAAAGGACGGGGCGATTGGGAGCGAACTATTGTAAGGTAG
The DNA here is from genome assembly GCF_018294505.1 of Triticum aestivum. Classification (NCBI taxonomy): domain Eukaryota; kingdom Viridiplantae; phylum Streptophyta; class Magnoliopsida; order Poales; family Poaceae; genus Triticum; species Triticum aestivum. The sequence goes on along the minus strand of NC_057812.1, from coordinate 449,799,728 downwards.
AAGACGGGGACGAGTAGGGCGTGCGAACGGCGTGGGGTTGTTGGCTTGCCCGGTGGATAAACGGCTGCAAGCCCCCAAAGAGTTCTCAAGTCTTATGTGGCCTGACGGTATAGCTTCTACTAGACTCATATCGTAGGCCTGATGGTATAGCTTCTGCCTGTTCGCACGCCATGCCGACGCGTGGATGTAACTTCACTTAATTGCCTCAACCATCGTGCCTCCCATGACCTTCGCCTCCCTCGTGCGGTCGCACCCTTTGAGACTTCGACCGGCTATAAATGAGCAATTTTTTTTGCCTACTCCGCATGCATGATACTCCCCCTGGTCCTTTTTACTTCCGTCAACCGTTTGCAAAGTTTTTGACCAAATTTATACTAAAAATACCAATATCTACAATACTGATTATAATGAGTATAAAAAATTTGTTTTATAATGAGTATAAAAATATTGATTTGACATTGTGAATGTTGATGTACATTTTTCTATAAGTTTGGTCAAAGTAGAGGTATATTGACTTCAGACAAAACTTAAATGCACAATGCAGACTAGTTCCTCCGTCCAGGTGTGTGCCATGTTCTATGCATCAGTTTACACAATTTTTTTTAGAAAAACGAGAGTACTTATTAAGTACTTTTTGCAAACTACAGAATTAATTCCACCATTCATCATCTACCTTGGTTGAAGAGATTTTCAAATTAAGCCCTATAAACCAGAAAGGAGGGAGAGTGGCGGAGCTAGCGACAAATGACTGAGGGGGCCATGGCGTGTGTGGAGGGCTGATTTCCTCACGAACTATATTTCTCTCAATATCTGACACCCAAACTCAGAATTTCTTCACAAAAAAATCGAAGAGCTGGGGGGCCATGGCCCCTGCAGTAATACACATAGCTCCGCCAATGGAGTACCACATTACCACCACTATGGTCATCCTTAATCATCGCATGCAATAATTTAGTGCACCTTGAAATCTAAATGCCTTCTTGACTCTCCTTCTCCCTCCAGCAGGCCCACCACTCCACCCCCTGTGGAATAAATGTGCATGCATGACTCTCCTCCCCTGCGCTCGTCCAATCCGTTGTGACCAGCAATATTTCCACCCCTTCCCTCACCCGTAATTTACTCCAACAAATATGCCCACGTAGCTGCCTCAGTTACTTAACTATAGGTGCATTGGGTCACTAACATGTGGGCCCAACAGGCATCTGGCCCACATGTCAGCGACTCAACTGGACCTGCAGTTCAACCAGTGAAGCTCAGTCCATATATTACGTAGGTGTGCCATTGCTTGCTATAAATACTGCACCTCCCATGACATTCGAGAGAATGCTCACGTTCATCGCTATCTCCTCCCTCTCCCTCTCACGTCAACCACCATGGCATCCCCCCTCCCAAGTCCTAGGTGCCCCCGCTACACTGTGCGGACGGTCACGCGCCGTCGTTCTATTCCTCGCCGGCACTAGTCGAGGAGGACGCGTCGTCGTTCCGTTCCTCACCACCACTAGTCGAGGAGGACGCGTCGGCATTCCGCTCCTCTTCACGACGCGTCGAGGTGGATGCGTCGGTGTTCCCAGTCTCACCAGCACGCGCGTCGGAGGACGCGTCGGCACCCCGCCATGAGGAGAACGCCATGCCGCCCGCCGAGCCCACCAGCCTTGAGGAGCTTTGGAAAGAAATGGATGTCACCTTGTGGGAGGCTTTGCCTCCGGCAGAGCGCGCCAAAATAGAGGCAGAGAAGAAGGCCGAGGAAGAGAAGCGCGCCATGGGGCAAGCTGCCTGGCAGGCCTATGCCACGTCCGAGAGAATCAGGCAATTGGCTCTTTGGCAAAAGGCTCGTGCGAGGGCCGTGAGGGTGGCAGAGGACGCCCGTGCCAAAGCCCTGATTGCAGTCGGGCCCAAGCGCCTCATCTACGCTTGGCAGTACGTGGACCGGGTGCACGCTTCCAGCGAGGAGGAGTACCTGTTGGCGCCGGATCACCACACCGGTGAGATCGCGCTCGCCCGTCGGCAAGCCGCCAATCAACATCTCGCGAGTTGCGTGGCTGAGCAAGAGGCGTTGTGTCGGCGCACTCAGAAACGGCTGCGCACCAGGGCACTCGTGGAGCGCCGCAAGCACTCCTGCGAGCGCCATGGCTTTTATTAGGAATATAATTTTGTTTTGTAAGGCGATCTCATTAGTTTTGGGACGCAAATGATAAATCCCGAACGTTCGGAATTATTAGCGTCCTTAATTAAGTATGTAAAAGAAAAGGTTTGGAAACCTTGTGTATCCGTACGCATTTTGTAAGTACGTGCATATGTCACATGCACTAACATTTTACCAGTTAAATCTTTGGTCAAAATTTAGCACAAATTACAATCGTGACGAATAAACCAGGACGGGGGTACTAGTAGTAGTTTAGAAGCCCAAATAAATGAGTGGGGTGCCTTAATGTTACTCTCCACTATGACTAGTCTTATGGGAAAAGCTGGGCAAGAGACGGCTTATTTTTTAAGCCGCCAAAAGAACTGGCCCTAGGAGTAGTAGCTAGGGATACTAGGAGTAGTAGCTAGGGATCGAGTGTATGAGATGAACCGGAGAAAGTAAATGCAGAGAGATGAAATGCAAAAAAGACGGAGGGATGCGATGGTTGCTTGTCCGTTTATTTTACCAGGCCACTTATTACTGGGAGTGGTTGGGTTTTGTGATATGACGGCTTTACTGCCGCGCCATGAGCGGGGTGAGACTCGCGTGTAGCGCCGCCCTCTACACTAGTACTACATTGGTCATGGTTTATTAGTCCCCCATTGAATTTAACTGAAGATTTAACTGACAAAATGTTAGTGCATGTCAACAAAAACTATATCGTTGGATTCGTATTTGAACATAGTTTTCAATGATATAATTTTAGGTGACATGCATCAGCATTTATCGTACTATATATAATGTTAGTTCAATTTTTGGTCGTACTAATCTATAGTAAGGTGCCCGTGCGTTGCACGGAACAGTGAAATGCATTGACCGGGGAGTTTTTTTATTTTTAGAAAGGATGTGGGGGTCATCTCATGTGTAACGGGTATCGATAGGTTTCTTTGGATATTATTTCATCTCTAGAGCTCACAAACATCTGGGTGAAATAGATAAAAAAGTATCTTTTGCAAACAAAAGCGTTTAACTGTTCAACTTGCATCCAAAACTTGTGAAGAAATAACACTTATTGTGCTTTGCAAGAAATGATCTTTAAGAATTAGTTTTTGAGTATCGATTGATATACATGTTGGCTACGAATGACATGGCACTTTCATAAAGTCAACACTTGGCTATACTATTAAGTATTAACCATGCCCTTATACACCTAGACGGAGGGATTAAATCAGGATGACTTGGAAGGGGGCAGAGGAGATGTAAGAAATGGTTCATCATAAGTCGTTCACCAGTACTGTAGTAAAAATTTCATACATGGAAGATTCTAGACTAAACCATAAATGGATACACTTTTATTCATGCGCGATACTCCAATAAAGCAAGATCATGCATGGAAGTCTCCACATGCTTAGACAGCGTATTAGATTGAGCGAAGACTAATGATCAACATTTAACTTGGTAATGCATATGTCCAGGTGAACCTCCTTGGAGTCCCTGTGCACATAGTTGGGGGTCAAATCATACCATGCGTCTTCCATGTCCACATCGGCGGGAAGGTCCCAGCTCGGCATAGTCCTAGTCAGCTTGACATAGCCAGTGTCGTCGCCCATGTACCTCCAAGTGGTAGTAACAATGAGCACGCACCCGTACAACGGCCTCGTGTCAGTGTCAGCTATCGGCGTTCTGGGAACGGGGGTCCCCAGACTTGCCTACCTGCGGCCCACGGCGTGGCTAAGCCAGCAGGCCGTACGACCCATCTTCACCAACAAAGCATCCAAGACACTCGCGAGGGTCCAAGCCTCGTGAGACGAACGACGCAAGACCTCCTCTGGAGTAGCCTAGCCAAGCAACCTCACGAGGAGCGGAGATATCAAGGCGGGGCAAACGTCACGAGGCCCTCGTGACGTGAGCCATGACGCACGACACCAGGCGGGCGCCAGCGCGCGCAGCGTCCTTGTTTCCTCTTTGGTGCTAAGGAGGCTAGAGCAGGCGAAGAGTACCGAGGCATTAGGCAAAGGTTGCTATATTGGTGCAACGAGACCAAGACCAGAAGGACGGCAAGACGGAGGTCATCGTGGAGCCCAAGACGGCGTCACCGCCAGAGCCTTTCGCAGGCGAAGACCACTTTTGTTAGGATAGTTTGTACTAGCTGTCCCCCTTCGAATTTGCCTGCCGTTGTTGGCTCCCTTCCCGCTCGATATTTGGGAAGAGGACCAGGGCCTATATAAGTAGAGCTAGCCACCATAGTAGCGGGCAGAGGGTGAGCTGATCGCATCTCATCTCATCTCACCTTAGCTTGATCCAACCCGATCGAGACCCTACTTACAAGAACACCTCAACCTCAGGAGGCTGTTCTTCCCTTGTACTGTTCATCATCTGCCCTAGAGGCAATCCACCACCACCGCACTGGAGTAGGGTATTACACCACAACGGTGGCCTGAACCAGTATAAACCTCGTGTCTTTCTGCGTTGCGAGTTCGTTGAGTTCATCCACGAGATCTTAGCGAGCTAGGGTGTAGAACTGTAGATCGGTGGGAAGGAAAGACTTCACGCACACCCCACTGTTCGAACCTTAAGGGTTTGCCGGAACCACACATCCGACATTTGGCGCACTAGGTAGGGGTGCGCCTTAGCTTCCCTTCCATTAGTTCATTGCTCCATCGCTCCGTCGTCTCCATGGCGGACGCTCGCCGTGCTCGAGCTGAGCGTCGAGCTTCCCTCACCGCCCGCGTCGCTCAGACGGCTCCCGTCGGCGGGCCACATCGCCGTTCTCCGTCTCCCGCCGCCAACACTGCCACCGGTCGGGCGAGGAACGAGCAGCAGGCGTCCTCGCTGCATCCTTCGGTGCGGCAGGACGGCCGCACCGCCACTCCATCGCTGACCCCCGCCGGTTCTTCGTCTCACGCGCACCGTGCTCCCATGGAGGCACGGGCCGCGCTCCTCGTGGAGAACGAGCTCCTGCGCAACCGCCCCATCGACGGCCTCTACGAGGAGTGGCTCGACCACGTCGCCGAGCTCGTCCGTGCCCCAGGGGGCTCTCCGGCGTCGTCCCACTCTCTGCCTCCCCCTCAACCAGCCGCGGGCGACGGGGCTCATGGCGTGCCTCCACCACCTCAACCCCAAAGCGGTGCCTTGGCACCAAGGCATGCGGCTCCGCGGCGTGATCCGCCCCGCCCGGCGCCCGCGCGCGAAGAGAGAAGCTGCCAAGAAATTCCGCGGCCACGAGAAGCTGCGCCTGCGCTCCCCGCGCCACCTTGTCAAGACCGCGCACCGCCCGCAGTGGTGCAGCGCGGACCTCGTCAAGACCAAGCTCCACCTCCGAAGTGGGCCCCGGAAACCACGGCTGGCTGTCGCGCCTTCACCCCAGAGTTGCGTAGCGTCGCCTGGCCGGGCATGTTCAAGCCGGATCTGCCTCCTCGCTACGACAGTACCGCCGACCCCGTGGAGTTCCTGCAGCTCTATGAGCTAAGCATCGAAGCGGCCAACGGCGATGAAAAGGTCACGACGAGCTGGTTTCCCATGGCTCTCAAGGATGGAGCTCGCTCCTATCTCCTGAACCTGCAGCACGGCTTGATGTCCTCCTGGGACGAGATGCACGACCGCTTCATCGCCAACTTCCAGGGCACTCGCGACTGCCCATCGGCCGCAGGTGATCTACGCCGCATCAGGCAGCAACCAGGAGAGACCCTCCAGAAGTACATCCAACGCTTCAACAACACCCGCCTCAAGATCCCCAAGGTCACGGACGAGGCCATCATCTCCGCGTTCTCCGACGGCGTTCGTGACATCAACATGAAGGAAGAGCTTGCCATCCACGAGGAGCTCTGCACATTTCAGGAGCTTTTCAACCTGGCGACCAAGTGCGCAAGAGATGAGGAAGGGCGCCTCTCACTCCTTGAGCTGCCAGCCATGGGCGTAGAGGAGAAGAAGGCCAGGGCCAAGGACGTGAAGTGCAAGGAGGCACCTGTGCTCGCAGCAAAGCCCGACATCAAGCGGGGCATAGATCAGCCCGAGTCGTCCAAGAACGGCCAACCATTCTACGCCTTCCACAACCTGAACACCCACAACACCAGCGACTGTCAAGAGCTCAGAGCCATACGAGAAGGACGCTACGGTCGACGCCCCGAATGCAACAACCGGGGATACGACCGCGGAGGAGGATGTGGAGGCGGACGTTGGGACGACCGTGGCCCGCGCCAGGAGTGGCACGACCGGCCTCGTGAGGACTGCTGGCAGGACCAGCCTCGCGAGGGCGCCTGGAGGGACCCGCCGCATGAAGATCGCCCCCAGGGCAACGCCGGTCTTCCCCCGCTGCCGCCACCAAGAAGGAACGACGACCACCACCAGGATGAGGGGGCTGGGGGCTTCCAGGAGGCGCGTGCGATTGCCTGAATCTTGGGCGGCGCCCAAGCCCCAGCCTCTCAGCGCACCTTCAAACAGTTCGCTCGCGAGGTGAACGCGGCACTCCCCAAACTCGAGGCCATGTGCCCGCTCAGGTGGTCCCAATGCGCCATCAGTTTCAACTCGGCAGATCAGCTCAAGTGCGCAGCCACCGCCAGCGCCCTCCCTATGCTGTGTTCCCCAGTCATCAGCAATGTGCAGGTCACCAAGACCCTCATCGACGGCGGCGCAGGGCTCAACGTCCTGTCCGTCGACATGTTCGACAACCTCCAAGTGCCTTATGAACAGCTCTAGCCCACCAAGCCTTTCTCAGGAGTGACCGATGGCTCCACCACACCGATATGGCAGGTCCGCCTGCTCGTCACCTTGGGGAGCGCAAGAACTACCGCACCGAGCTCATCAACTTCGAAGTCACACACATTCGTCTGCCGTGCAATGCCATCCTCGGGTATCCATCCTTAGCCAAGTTCATGGCAGTCACTCATCACGGCTACAACGTTCTCAAGATGCCAGGAAGCGGAGGAATCATCACGGTCCCGTGTGAAGAGAGGGATGTGGTGTGTTCCCTCGAGCTCGCCTTTCAAGCTGCAAAAATCGATGACCCCGGCAGCAGAAATGAAGGCCCTCTGGAGGCCATCCCCAAGAAGAAGCAACCGTGCCGTGCAGGACCTCAGGAGGATGGCGTTGCAGCAGGAGCCTCGTCAGGACTAGCGCCCGCTCCAGGGGCGCCTCCCTCATCGCGATTAGGAAGGCGTCCCCAGTTCCCTCCTCAGGCAGGGCTCGGGGGCTCTCTTCTGGAGGGCCTCAGACCTTGCCAACCTCACGAGGGAGGCGCTTGGGCACCACTTGGAGGCACTCAGGAGAGCACAGGGCAAGGAGTGCCCACCACTCAGGAGTTCATCACCAGGACCACCCAGGAACTACAAGAAGCAAGAGCCATGCGCGGCGACAGCCGCCCACGAGGCGCAGCTCCGCATCCTAGCGAGGATGTTGGGCTGCGTGTCTGCATCGACATCACAGGGCTCAACAGGGCCACATCTCAGGAGCGTTTCTGGCCTTCACGTGTGGGCCACTGTGAGGGCCCACCACACAGCTATGTTCGAATGCCTTTTGGCTTGCCGAGCCTGGCATCGGCCTATCAGCGCAACATGCGACGTGTCCTGGCGGCTCAGGAAGCCAGGTACCACGCCGTTCTGGAGGAGATGGAGACGGTCTTCAAGGAACCTCCCGAGCCCCCGGAGCCTCCCGAGGCTCAGGGTTCTGGCGGCTCATGAGGAGTCATTTCTTCAACGCACGCCTTCAGCTGCACCAACTCTACTTCATCTACAGAACCAGGTGACATCTTCCAAGCCCGTTTAGCTGGGAGCGCCCCTCGGGCTGCATTATTCCCAGGCCGTGTGGGTCCGTCCCTGCGGCATGTATCCCTTTCACTTATGTCTTCATCTTACCTTGTTGGGGGCGCCCCTCGGGCTGCATCATCCCCAAGCCGCTCGGGTCGGACCCGGTGGCATGTGTCTTCCTGCATTTACCCAAATTGATCTGCTCTCCATGATTAACCTGCCAACTGCTGTCACCTGCTCGATTGCTGCCCACCACGGGTCTGTTCATCCCATGCAATTCGCTTGCCCATTAAAAGGGGGGCTCCTGAGCATCGCGACTCAGGAGCTCTTACTAGCTCTCCAGCCCTCACCCCCTGGCCTTGACCACGGCATCGCGACCTGGCATACCAGCGGTGGCTGAGCTCGCTCGAGGGTCGGGACCTGAGGATGTAGAGTGCTTGCATCTAACCGCTTTGCAGGGACATACAGTCACCAAGACTCAAGACCAGGCGCAACCCTCCTTGAGGTAGGGCCTTGTGAGTCCCGCGCTGGCTCACGAGTGCCCAGATACACCTCGCAGCCCTACCGTGCAAGCCACGTGTCAGGGCGAGGCTGTACACACCCCGGGGGCTCCTCCCAGAGGGGGCCCCCCATCCCACGCCCAAGTGGAAGCACCATGCTCCGCGCTGGCTGTCGACACTGCCGAGGAGCAGCTATGCCCGTGCACAAGCGGAAGCACTATGCTTCGCACTGGTGATAAACAACTGAGGGCGGCTCCACGGTCGTACCAACCTCACGGAGCCTAGAGCTCAGCGCCCAGCCTCACCACAATGCCTCCCCTCGAGAGAGCCGCACGAGGGGGCTAGGCACGGGGGCTGCGCTCGGGTTACGCCCAAGCGCACGCCACCCAACCAGGTCTCCCGGACCTGGGCATCGCGTGCCCCTCCCGAGGCCTCGGCGAGGGCAGGTATGGAAATTGTTTGCACATCAAGGGGGACTCCTGAGCATCGCGACTCAGGAGCCTAACTGGTCACGTAGCCCCTCACTCCTTGGTTCGTCCTGGTCTCCGGTCGGCCCAATGGCGGTTGAGGTATGTGCGTGGCCAGGCTCTGCCGACGTAGAACATTGATATATCCTCACGAACTCTCCCTATATGTTGTTTGCGTGTCAAGGGGCACTCTTGAGCATCGCGACTCAGGAGCCTAACTGGTCACGTAGCCCCTCACTCCTTGGTCCGTCCTGGTCTCCGGCCGGCCCAATGGCGGTTGAGGTATGCGCAGGCCCGGGCTCTGTCGACGCAGAACGCAAAGCAAATAGGAAGGAAATCACAAAACCTCGAAGCAAATATTACAAGCATATTGTTCTCACAATACCAAATGAAAAGTCTAAACGCCTCCATGAGGCCTGATACATGTCGCAGGAACGAAATGAGAAGAATAGCCGCAGGTCACCCCTGGATATCGCCATCGCCTGCGGAAGGTGCCCCTCGTGGGCAACGATGTTCTCACCTTCACCACCAGCCGCAGGATCCGCGGCATCGCCAGACAGAGGATCAGAGACAAAGCCGCGGAACCTCCCCAGCAAGGCCACCACTTGACGTTGTACAGCCGCGGCGGCAGCTTCGCAGTGATCTTCAGCCACAGGCTCCAGCATCTCGTCAAGGCGAGCGCTGGGGTCGCAGAGGTGCAGATGGCTGAAGACGCGAGTCAGTGCGGCTGAAGACAGATCGCGAGCTTCTGCCCCCGCCATAGGACCGAGGCCATCAACGACCTCCTCAAGCGCCTTCACCATGAGAGGAAGTAGCTGGGCAGGGCCGTCCTCGTCGGTGTCCAGTGGTTTCTCTAAGCCGTGCTCATAGAGTGTCTTCAGTGCCTTATGAGACCTCTTCTCGAGATCGGCAAAGGCCACACGGTCATCGGCCAGGACTCGCGCCTTGGCATCAAGCTCGGCCTCCCTCGTCTCCATCTTCCGCTCCAACTCTTCCAACCGGTTGCGCTCGCCAGCCTGCTTCTTCCCCAGCTCCGCCAGCTCAGCGTCACGGTTCTTGATGGCTTCCTCCCGGGCCTTCATCTTCTCCTCCTTTGCTTGGTGACAGCGTACCTCTTCGGCGTGCTTGTCGTGCAGGCTCTGCAACTCGCCCTCTAGCACTTGGCAGCGGTCATGGGCGGCCTTGGCGTGTTTCAGCATCGCCTCACGATCGGCTGCAGCGCTGGCAGCTCCTTGCTTCTCCTCCTCGGAAGCCGCAACAGGCTGGCCCAGCACCGCACGAACCGCCAGGTCGGAGTGAAGCCAGCCAGAGGCCAACTCCAGATGCCCGACCACCAGGCGTGGGTCCGCGCTCAGGAGATCCGCCTACAACTTGGTCATCTCCGAAAGGGCACGCTCCAAGATAGTAGCAGGAGCAGAAGAACCAGGGAGTGGAGGTGCTGCAGTGGGAGGAAGCGACACTGTCACCGGGGCTTGGGAGACCGCAGGTTCCGGAGCAGCTGGGACCTCATCAGCCGCGCCAAGCGCCAGCACCTCTGGAGCTAGCGGGGGCCACGGGGGCTGATTCCACGCGGCGATGTTCCTCTTGGCCCCACGAGGACGACCGGGCTGGGGAGATGTGGGTGCTGCTACCTCCTTCCTCTACGGAGGGAGGCACGGCCGCCGTATCCTCCTTCCTCTTCTTCGCCGAAGACGCCAGCCTGATCAACCAAGGGCGAGTGTCAGGAAATAACAAGTACCGACAGGGATAAAGTGAAGCTCGAGACACCTACCGGTCCACCGTGAAGTACTCCACCTTTTGCTTGTGAACCTTGAAGCTTGACAGCATCGGGACCTGAAGGGCAGGCGTTTGGGTTCCGGCGGCGCTAGGCAGTGCGGAGGGAGAACCGGATCCAGCCCCAGGAGGTGTTGGGATGGAGGCGTAACCACGGACCACCAGCGATGACCTACCCTTCGTCGGGATGAGGGGTTGCTCCCTCTCCCCTTGGTAGGCGTCGGCTTTGGCATCATCAGGAAGGGCGCGGAGAATCTCGGCCTTGCTCAGAGGGGAAGTCCCCCCACCTCTTCCGGGGTCTTCTCCGAGTCCACCTCCTCTTCCCCCTCTCCGCGGGACTCGCCAGAAGACACCTCCATCGGTTTCTGCGCCATAGGAGCTCCCGGAAGCATCGGTGGCACCAGCCCACGCGCATCCAAAGTCGGCCTGGAGGCGACGAATTCCTCCCGGTCCCTGTGTTGGAACAGGGGAACGAAGGTGTTAGGCGGGTACTCCGGGTTATCCCTGACTATGAGGCGCAGGACGGCGTCCAATTCATCGCTAGGCAGGACCCTGGCCTCAGGCGGGTCTTGTTTTCCTCTTCTTAGAGCTCCTAGAGGGGGCGCACGCGCCTGGAGTGGGGCAAGCCACAGCATCAAGAAATCCCTCAGGAGCATCGCCCCCGTTATCTTGGCCGCCCTCGCGTTGCCCGGCTTCAGGTCGGTCATCATCTGCCCCAACACTGACGATGCCTGCTCATCGACAAGCTCCGCCTTGGGCCACCCCTTGCCCTGCTGGGGTGCCTCCGTCGGCAACACCAGGCATGAATGGCGTGCTTGTCGTCCATCATGACCCACTTGGATCGAATGTTGTCGGCTCTCTTCCCGGTGCTCGAGATCGAGTTGGCCTTGCCGCAGGCGATGAAATTAGCGTATCCGGAGGCATGCTCGCCGCTGACGCGGAGGAAGAAGAAATGGCGCAAGAGCGCCATGGACGGCATCACGCCCAGGTACGGCTCACAGTAGTAGGCAAAGATGGATAGGAGGAGGACAGAGTTGGGATGGAGGTGCAACGCCTGCAGCTCGTAGTGGTCGAGGACTTCATAAAAGAAATCAGAGAAGGGAGGAACCAACCCAACAGCGATGCTGCTCGAGAAGAAGGGGAAGAAGGTGCTCCCCTCAGGCTCTGGCTCATCGAATGCAAGCCGGAGCTCCGTCTTCCCCCACTCGTTGCTCTCTCCCGCTGTCAGGAGGCGCACGGAGGCGAGGCTCTTCTCCGTGACGGTGGGCACCTCAAGAGCGGGCTCGTACCAAGCCGCTGCCGAGGAAGTCTTAACCTTGTGCGGCGCCATGATCGGCAGTCGCAGAGCAAGGCTGGGGCAGATCTGGAGTTAGCAGCGGCGAAGAGCGAGAAAGGGGATCTGGAGCGAGGCAAGGAAGAAGCAACAAAGGCAAGTGCTGCCTGCGCCAGCCTTTTGTCAGGTCAAGCAGTTGTCGAGGCAGCATGGGGAAGCGGAGACACCCAGGTCCAATCAACCGCCACATGTCAACCAAGGCCGCGGGCTTTGGGGGCCCGCGGCACTCCGTACTTGGCCCTTGGCTTCGCCATGAAGCCAAGCCCGAGCGCACCTTGGGCCCGGGGGCTACTGTCGGTGTTCTTGGAACGGGGGTCCCCAGACTTCCCTACCTATGGCCCATGGCATGGCTAAGCCAGCAGGCCGTACGACCCATCTTCATCAACAAAGCATCCAAGACCCTCGCGAGGGTCCAAGCCTCGCGAGGCAGACGATGCAAGACCTCCTTTGGAGTGGCCTGGCCAGGCAACCTCATGAGGAGCAGAGATATCAAGGTGGGGCAAACCTCACGAGGCCCTCGTGACGTGAGCCATGACGCACAACACCAGGGGGCGCCAGGCGGGCGCCAGCACACGCAGCGTCCTTGTTTCCTCTTTGGTGCTAAGGAGGCCAGAGCAGGCGAAGAGTCCCGAGGCATCAGGCAAAGGTTGCTATATTGGTGCAACGAGACCAAGACCAGGAGGACGGCAAGACGGAGGTCATCGTGGAGCCCCAGACGGCGTCACCGCCAGAGCCTTTCACAGGCGAAGACCACTTTTGTCAGGATAGTTTGTACTAGTTGCCCCCCTTCGAATTTGCCCGCTGTTCTTGGCTCCCTTCCCGCTCGATATTTGGGAAGAGGACCAGGGCGTATATAAGTAGAGCTAGCCACCATAGTAGCGGGCAGAGGGTGAGCTGATCGCATCTTATCTCACCTTAGCTTGATCCAACCCGATCGAGAGCCTACGCACAAGGACACCTCATCCTCAGGAGGCTGTTCTTCCCTTGTATTGTTCATCATCTTCCCTAGAGGCAATCCACCACCACCACACTGGAGTAGGGTATTACACCACAACGGTGGCCCGAACCAGTATAAACCTCGTGTCTTTTTGCGTTGTGAGTTCGTTGAGTTCTACCATGAGATCTTAGCGAGTTAGGGCGTAGATTGGTGGGAAGGAAAGTCTTCGCGCGCACCCCAGTGTTCGAACCTTAAGGGTTTGCCGAAACCGCACATCCGACATCAGCAATAGCGGCGTCGCCCCTGATGCACACTACAGAGACGGGGCAGCGGCCTGCGCCGGCCTTGCCGGTGCCCACGATCAAGAGGGAGACATTGCCGTCCTCCTTCGAGACTAGCAGGCGGCGGTGATCCTCCAGCGACTCCGACACGGTGAAGGGGTAGCACGTCTCGTACTTGATGTTCTCCGCCAAGGGCCAGTAGTGATAGACGAACGACTACGTGAGGTGATGCACAAGGTCTGCCAGCGAGCCCCAAAATGGCATCGGGCACTCATAGCAGTAGACGAAGGGCTCCTTGGAGGCATCGACCAGGCCATCGATGAAACGGGAGTGGTTGTAGGGGACGGTGCGCCAGTTGAATATATGAGCAAGTTACTACGAGATTTAGTTTTAATAAGCACAAAATAAATCATGATGGCTATAACAGAGATTAAACTAATCATGTGGACTAGCATAGTAGATGAACAGATCGAATCTAGGACACGGACTAGAAACATGAATTCTACCACGATTTCAAACAAGAAGGACAAAAACACATACGGTGCAACGGGAGCAGCATCGTTGGCATTGAGGTTGTCGCCCATGTAGTTGGGGAAGAGGTTGCCAAGGTCGGGGAAGAAGTCATCATCGATGAAGTTGTCACTGCCAGCAGTTGTGAGAGTGTGCTCCCCAAATTTCAACAGCGCCCGCCGAATGGAGCGCAGGAGGGAGTGCTGTAGGGGATGTTACGGCGGCCGAATGGAGCGCATGAGTAGCACATGAAGCAGTAGATGGTGCTCCTCCCTAGTCTCTATCTCTACTCTTATCTCTATCTCTACTACTCTTCTTTCTTTTTTATAATATACTACTTCCTCCATTTTAGTTTACAAGTCATGCGCGTATATCTAGGTTGCCAATTTTATCACCCTATGTAAACTACACGACACAAAAATTATACCTTTTGAAAATAGAACACCTAAAGTTTATATTGGTATATTTTTTGTAATATATGACTTGTATTAGGTTGGTCAAATTGACGACCTAGGGGTACGCGCATGCCCTGTAAACTGAGAGAGAGGGAGTTGTAGCTGTCAAATCGAATAGTACTGTGCCGCCCGCTGCATGCCCGGCTGAACACGCCTCCTCGCCTCCATTAAACCCGCATGCAAACCGAGAAACCTACTCCGGCCCGCGGGAGTAAATTTGCCGGTTGCCGTTGGAGAATAATAGAGTCACGTCCAATCCATTTGAGTTAATTGCGTGTATGATTTCCCCTCTATAAAAAGTTAATTGAATCCTTAATCTTGTAAGTACTCTGTGGGTCCCATTGTCAGTATAGTGTACATTACTTGCATTGAAGTTTGTAACTATTTTAGATTAGAATATACTAATCCTCCGATGCTAGTAGTAGAGCACAGTCCTACTCCACTACTACTCTAGTCAAGCAAGTTAGGGCATAGTAGTAGGTACTGTAGGGAGTACCAGTACTGTGATCACTCAAGCAAGTTGTCTGGCATCGATATGACCCTACGCTGCTGGTATGTGCGTGTCTCGTAAGTCAAGCAGCATGCTGTAGTCATCATCACCTGTCCACTTCCCACAGCACATATTCACTTCTCCATCCTTGTTCGCACATAATCGTCCAATCTTCCATCCCTGCTAAGGTGCCTCCCCCCTCTTCCAAAACCCAAGCACTAACAATGGCAGAACCGAGCAGCGTCCGCCGAAAGAGTGGCTGGAATTCACTCCCCACAGAGGTAATCAAGCTCATTGTTTCGTGTGTGGACAATCTCAATACCATGACACTCGTCGCGTGCTCATGGGGGTTATACCGTTTACTTAAAGCCCTCAGGCCGAAGCTTTTTAAGCCAGCTCCTTTCTTGCTGATGCCGCCTGATCTTCAGAAACGGCGTGTCACACAGCATAATGATCGTAGGGTGGCGAGCATCAACCCTCTTGACTGCGATCCGATCCCAGTCACCTTCAACTGCACTAACGGTATGTACTGGGTCGGCATGAACACGTCTTGAATGGTGCTCGTCAACAATGGTGGCAGCTGGATGCTCGTGGAGGTCTACACCCGACGATTGATCCCCCTTCCTTCGATTAACACTGCACTGCTTTGGCACCGCGGCCCAGAATACTCGAAATCTTACAGTAGCCAACATGATACCAAGTTTGATTTGCTCAAGGTTTTAATCTGCCAAGTGCCCACAAGATCTGTGAATTATAAAGACTTCAGGCTAATTGCGTTCTTCAACCGCGGTCTCGCCTATCTGACAGTTCACTGCAGAAAGTGGATAAATCTGCACGTCCATCGCAGGATCATATATCCTCCATGGTTCTCTGATGCCATTGAACACAAGGGCTTCATTTACGTTGTTGACTCCTTCTATGGCTGGACGTATTGCTGGCCTACTCCAGTCATCGTTGCAAACGGCTGTTACAGCAGTATGTTACTTTCCTATGATATCATGATGTCTTGCTTATATTACTGTCAACATTTACTAAAAAAATATTCATGCTCATAACATGTTGTTCTTAAGATTGACTACACTAAGAGCCCTTTTTTATTTGACTCCAACTTGATATGATGTTGTAGGCCGCCTGGTGTCCCTACCCTTCCTAATCCCAGAACCTTTCAAAGAAAAGCGGCATGGCAGTTGCAGGTGGTTCCTGGCTCGATCAGACGATGGCGAACGATTGATGATCTTTCGCACGTACGGCCGTGTTGTTTCGTGGAATACAATCACAGTCACTTCAAGGTCTCTGAGCAGGATCCCAGCTTCTCTGGGCCTTCAGGTATTTTTGACAGGAGGCTGGTGAGTAGCCTTAGTACACGCACTCTGTTTCTTGGACAGAATCATCCGATTAACCAGGAGATAACCGACGGCAAGGATCATGATGGCAGCGCGGTTTCATTCATCAGGCAAAACTGTGTGTACACAACGTACCATGCGTCTCTGCATGCACCATACCCTGATATGTGCCACCACGTGCTGCAGCCCAAAGTAGGAGAGAGGGTCACAAGTATCAGACTTCGACCTGCTAGCTGGAGTTTCCTCCGTCAGGTACCCATCCGGTTCAAGCCGTCAGCCAATCTCCACAGCTTAATAAATAGTAACGTCTAACTAAGCCAGTTAGTTAGATGCATACAGTTGGTGTAGTAGGATCTTTATTTAGTTTGATGCATACACTTGTTCTTTTTTGGTAGCCCTTTTGTAATGATGGTTGATGTTTGGTTTGGAAGAGAGAGTTGCGTCTTTACTCTTCTCGCATGCTTACTGCTTCTGTTGCACCCCCAGCCCTGGTTGCTGCTGTTGTTCTCAATGTACAATCAGTACTATATTCCATCTGTTGGTTGATTAAATGTGTTGTTAGAATGACAAACACAATGTTTTGGAATTCGTTGCATGGTCTGATCCTTTAGTGCCCCACACCATACATAGTGCATACTATTTTTCGTAGGAACACATTTTCCACTTGTTGATAACATGCAGCCCACTAATGAAGGCCTAATAGAGGATCCCATAATGAACTGGAAGGGAGGCTCTCACATGAATCTGGTCCAGGTACATGCTCATGGTCCCCTAAACATAAATAAGTAAATAAATAAATATAGCTAAATGCTCACGCATCAGTTCTTTATATTCATGATTTAACAGGAGGATATTATTTCCTATGATAGTGTCATTACATTCAGTCGATATAATTCTTAGGCAAAGATAGTGACCAGTCTTCTTTCTCCCACCATTTTCTTCCTGCAACCAGCGACCCATGCAAATCGTAGTCGACATCGTAAATAGTTTCGGTCCATTTTTATTTTTCAATAAGAATGTCCAACCCAGCCCATCACATTGGCGACAACACTTTATCCTCCGCCTTGGTGCGCTCATCGCGGCGCCGCCGTCCGTCCCTGTCAACATAGTGAATCGGGAGAGGACTGTAGATGTGAGTATGACACTATAGACCCACCAGGTCCACTCCCAAACACAAGCAAAGCGCCTCTTTTACTACTCAGATGCACCCCTCGTTTTTTACTCTAATCCACCCTGCTGATATCTGGGACCCACATCATTTTCAACGTATAGTCAATTAACGACATAATTGCACATTTTTTTGAGGATTTGTTTGGAGGAGCAGGCTATAAACTGGGTTTGTGCGGTCTCTGTGGCCCGTATAACAACATGACCAGCCCAGCAGTTTTTTCTTTGGGAAAATAGGTAGGCCACTATTTCTTTTTGAAGAATACCCAAGCTAGGCCTATTTGTTTTCTCCGACTTACTGGGCTGCAAATCTTTCAAGATGAGGAGGGATGCATTCCGGCCTGGCCAAAGAGTTTGGTCAGCATCTATTAAAAGTAAATGGGAAAATTAGTTTCTTTTTTTGTTTTTTCTTCACTGATATTTTATATTTCATTGGATTTTAACATGACATAGTACTAATTTAATTTTTAAATTTGTTTTAGTATGGCTAATAATTTTTGGATTAAGAATATTTTGTTCCCCAGCAAAAAATTGTGAATTTTCAAAATTTCGCACATTTTTAGTTCAATTTTTTAACCCTGGTACTGACCAGAAAATGAGAAGCAATTCTGGAAATGGAAAATGGGCTGCAATAAATTCCATATGAATTAGAAAATGAGTGAAAATTATAAAAATAATAGCAAATGGGCTGTACACACCACAAATTTCGAGGCTGACTTGTTTAGGCAAGGCTTTGTCAGTCAACACACGATTCTAGCAATAGTGACTGTTGGATGTCCATCCAACGGCCGACGTGCTTCTTCAATCTTTGATCTTCCTGCTCCAGCCGCTCCCTTCTCTTGTGGCCCACTGTCATGCCGCGCAGGCTTCACCGGCCCACCATACTCCCCCCGCTGGCCTGGGCGCACGCAATCAACTGCCTCCTTATTATGCGAAAGAATGATTCCTTCTACTGACATCTGGGCACACCGGTTCGGAGGCTGACCTGTGGGCCTACTAAGTTGACGTGTACATAGGGATTTGTCAACTTAGTCAACAAACGATTCTAGCAGCAGTGATCGTTGGATTTGAATCGAGCGGTCCTGCTGTTTCTTCAATCGCTGCTCTTCTTGCACTAGTCGCCCAAACCAGCGCCGGCGAGACCGCCTGCTCCTGCTTCCAGTGGCCGGTTGTGATGCCACTGAGGCCTCACCGCCCCCTACTACTCCCACCGCTGGCCAGGCCCTGCGGCGAAGGCAGCCTCACACCGTAGCCGAACCAGTGAACCCTCGTACTCCTCTCCGCATGGGCCTCCACTGCCGCATCTTCCCCGGCTCCGCATCGTCCCCTTCCTAGGCCTCGCCATCGTCCACTAATAACCCACAAGTATAGGGGATCGCAACAGTTTTCGAGGGTAGAGTATTCAACCCAAATTTATTGATTTGACACAAGGGGAGCTAAAGAATATTCTTAAGTATTAGCAGCTGAGTTGTCAATTCAACCACACCTGGAAACTTAATATCTGCAGCAAAGTATTTAGTAGCAAAGTAATATGATAGTAGTGGTAACAGTGGTAAAAATAACGGTAGCAGTTTTGGTTTTATAGTGATTGTAACAGTAGCAACGGAAAAGTAAATAAGCGAAGAACAATATATGAAAAGCTCGTAGGCAATGGGATCAATGATGGATAATTATGTCGGATGCGATCAATCATGCAACAGTTATAACACAGGGTGACACAGAACTAGCTCCAGTTCATCAATGTAATGTAGGCATGTATTCCGAATATAGTCATACGTGCTTATGGAAAAGAACTTGCATGACATCTTTTGTCCTACCCTCCCATGGCAGCGGGGTCCTATTGGAAACTAAGGGATATTAAGGCCTCCTTTTAATAGAGTACCGGACCAAAGCATAAACACATAGTGAATACATGAACTCCTGAAACTACGGTCATCACCGGTAAGTATCTCGATTATTGTCACTTCGGGGTTAATGGATCATAACACATAATAGGTGACTATAGACTTGCAAGATAGGATCAAGAACTCACATATATTCATGAAAACATAATAGGTTCTGTTGGGGATATTACTACTGGATGTAAACCGGCCAGGAGTAGCCGGATTAACTCTATGAAGATTAGAAGCCCATGAAGATGAAAGGATGATGGCGCTTTACGAAGGCCCAAGGCCCAAAGGCGAGTTAAGGCCTGTAGATGTAAACCTGTTCTCTTATGTAACTTGTATTTTAAGTTAGAAGGAATAGAAACCGAGCCAGACACGTTTATGACCGGCCTCAGGACTCCGTAAACTGGCGGGCGTCAACCTCTGTATATAAAGGGACGACCCGGGAGCGGTTTAAGGACAGACAGCAACTCGAGAGCCAGGCCGAAGCAGATTCGCTCCCTGGTCATCGAAACCCTAGCAATACCAACACAACTAGACGTAGGCTTTTACCTTCATCGAAGGGGCCGAACTAGTATTAAAACCCTCGTGTCCCTTGTCCGGTTTAACCCCTTTAAGCTAACCTGTAGCGATGGCTCCACGACTAAGTCCTTTCAGGAGGACATCTGTCGTGACAAATCCACGACAGTTGGCGCCCACCATGGGGCTATCGCATGATGGTTTCGAGTTCTTGAAGGGCGGCTTCGAAGGACTCAAGGGATACGCTATGGGCCGGATGACAAAGAGTCGTCGCGGCAAGCTCTACATCGACGACGCAAGATGGGGTCCCGGGGCTGGTTCAATTGAATACGGGTACCGGGTCCCCTTTGGCGGAATTCACGTCTTCATCGGCAAGATTGGCGAACCGGGCCCTGAGCCAGACACCTGCACTGACATCATCGAGACGGCTCAGCATGCAAGCCCTGCCCCGGTTCAGCCCGCACCAAGGCATGTTTTCGTAGGTGTCATCCATGGAGCGGAATATGAGGATAGACCATCATCTAATGGGGAAACTGTTGTCCGTTTTGATGACGAGTCTTCAACCGGAGAGACCGAGTCGCTGTATCAACTGTAGGACGGCCGGATTAGTGGAGGTTCCAATGGCAATAGTATTCCAGACCCCCTCGATTTGCCAAGCCGGGTCGCGGTCTTCAAGGCCGGTACACAACCAGCGCAACACTCTTCTACCGCCACGGCAATGTTCTCTGGTTCAGCAACAGCAATGCCAGCAGGAGCAGGGGGCTCTGCGCCGCCTCCCGCTCATGTTTTGTCTGATTTGTTCGACGCTTTGACAACATTGATGGCAGCAAAACTGGACGCCGCAACCCGAGATCAGCACAATGCAGAGATTGCAAAGGTGAAGGATCAGATAACTCAGGCTAAAGCGGACCTGGCAGCAGAGAACGCCAGGATGGCTACAGAACGGGCCGAGTTGGAAGCTTAGGCCTACCTGCTTAGGTTGGACCAGAGTGCCTCAGATGAGGTCATGAGGAGGAGATACCGCTCGCACCTCCCGCCGGGTTATGAGCCAAGAAATCTCTTCAACATGCCAGGAGCCGGAACTAGTAACCAGCCGATGGGGAACCAAACTGAGGCACCAGTAACGGGAGCGCCGGTTCAACCACGTGCGATGAACCCGCCTCATCAGAACAACATTGTGCCGCAGTACGTTCTGACGCCCCCGGGGCATTACACAAACCCGTTGGATAACATTGTGGCCCCCGCTTCACGATTGGCAGCCCTCCCAACTGACGGCGAATCACCAGTAGTGATTGAGGCATGACGGGCCAGAGAGCTCCTTCAAACAGCTTTAAACCAGCAGCAGGCTTATTCGCATAGTCATGAGAGGATTCATTCCATCCCCCGTCCGAGTCGGTGCTATAGCAGGTACGTTGAGGATGAACCGGCTGTGTCAAGCAGTGCACGTCACCGTAACTCGTCGTGAGGGCATAACCCGGTGGGTGGTGGTGCTAATGCGCAGGATGTGGTGGATCATGGACGGGCGTGTCGAGAAGCCGAGTTAGCAACACAGCATGCGACTTGTCAGCCTACTCCGGTTCGTCCTACCGCTTCAGTGGAGCCAGGTGTGGTCTTCGGTTCTTTAGGGGTGCCGTGTCTCACCCCCACTTTGCGCAATGTATGACTGCCCAAGGATTTCAAAGGCCCTCGTAAGGTGCCCAATTACACTGCTGATTTACCCCCTGAGTCATGGGCTGAGAGTTATGAGATGGCGATGGAGATGCTGGATGTGGATGAGGCAGTGTGTTCTAAGTACTTCACCATGATGTTGGAGGGGACAGCTCGTACTTGGTTAAAGAGCTTACCGGCTAACTCCGTCGGGTCATGGGCTGAGTTGAAGCACTGGTTTATCTAGAATTTTAAAGACCTTGTAAGAAGCCTATGTCGATTGTGGACCTGGCCGCCTATGTTCAAGAGGATGGAGAGTCTACAACCCATTGGGTGAAGAGAGTCTCAGCTATTCTGCATTCGTCGGACTGCATCAACGCGGATACAACAGTTTTGACGTTGGCGGGCAATTGCCGATTTATGCCATTGAAACAGAAGCTAGGGAGGCTCAAACGTCATTGCAATGACATGTCAACCCTTATGGCTGCTTTGGTGAAATATGCCGATTCAGATAGTACCAAAGACCCTGAGTCTGAGGAGGACAAACCGGGGAAGGGGAAAAAGAACGGCAATGGTAAGGGGCAGCAACACAATTCGCCAGGTCATGGGAATAATGGTAAGCGCAAGGCAGAGAACAGTTTGGACTTTGTGGCTAACACCAATGCTCAGGATAACAGTCAGCGTCGTAAGGGCAAACAGCCCCAAAGAGGCGGAGGGTCTGGCCCCAATCTGGAGCGCCTGTTAAATCAACCTTGTCCAAAGCATGGATTGAAAGAGAGGTCAGCTTCACATATTTGGAAGGATTGGTACATCATGCGAGAGTTCAAGAACTCCAATATGTTTCAATACGACAATGGCCCGCCTGGCGGTTCAGGAGGTAGTTTTCATGGGTCGGGTTATGGAGGCAGCAACTCCGGTTCAGGATTTCAAGGCAATCAAACCGGACATGGCAATCAAGGGAACCAGGGCAATCAGGGAGGTCATAACCATCAGGGGAATCAGCAGCAGCAACAGTCAGGTTATCAGAGCAATCCGAAGCAGTTGAATAGTGGGCAGTATCATGTTTTCACCACTATCTTGTGCAAGCGAGATCAGAAGCTTCACAAGAGGACTGTGAACTCTGTTGAACCGGCAGTGCCTCAGTATTTGCGCTGGTCTGAGCAACCAATTTTATGGAGTCGAGAGGATCACCCACCCCGGGTTGATAATCCGGGCCATCTGGCCTTAGTGGTGGCACCTCAAGTTGGGGGGTACAAGTTCACCAAGGTGCTTATGGATGGTGGAAGTAGTATCAACATCCTTTACTATGATACCTTCCTCCGTATGGGATTGACAGATAAGAATCTTAAACCGTCGAACACCATTTTTCATGGTGTGGTGCCTGGTAAGTCTGCATATCCAGTGGGCAAGATAGCCCTAGAGGTGGCCTTTGGAGATGATCATGACTCAAGGTCAGAAACATTAACGTTTGAGGTAGTGAAAATCAAGAGTCCATATCACGCCCTGTTTGGACGACCGGCTTATGCCAAGTTCATGGCGAGGCCATGTTATGTTTATCTGCAACTTAAGATGCCGGGTCATAAAGGGACCATCACAGTACATGGGAGCAGGAAAATTGCTTTGGAATGTGAAGAGGGTGATGCGGCTTATGCTGAGTCGGTTTGTGCCACAGACGAGTTGAAGTTTTATAAGGACAAAGTTGATCCGGCAGACATGACTTCTTTGAAAAAACCAAGTACGGAGTATGATCCGGCGTTGAAGTTTAAATCGGCTACAGACACTAAGATGGTTGATTTTGTTCCTAGCGATTCATCCAAGCAGTTCAGCATCAGCGCTAACCTGGATCCCAAATAGGAAAGCGCGCTCATCGAGTCCATCCATGAGAACCGGGACATCTTTGCATGGAAGCCTTCTGACATGCCAGGTGTATCGAGGGAACTCGCTGAGCACACACTTAATATAGATCCTAAGTTTAAACCGGTCAGGCGTTTCTCCGCCGCTTCAACGAAGAAAGGCGTAAGGCTATTGGTGAGGAGGCAGCTCGGCTGTTGGCCGTAGGGTTTATCGTGGAGGTCTTTCACCCGGAGTGGCTGGCTAATCCGGTGCTAGTCCTTAAGAAAAACGGCACTTGGCGTATGTGTGCGGACTACACATATTTGAACGAAGCTTGCCCAGCAGATCCCTTTTCCCTCCCTCGTATTGATCAGATTATTGACGCTAGGGCGGGTTGTGACCGTTTGTGTTTTTTGGATGCTTATTCTGGTTATCATCAGATCAAAATGGCAGTTAAGGACCAGGAGAAGACAACTTTTATAACTCCCTTTGGAGCCTTCTGCTATGTCTCCATGCCCTTTGGGCTCAAGAGTGCCCAGGCGACTTATCAGCGCTGTGTTCAGAATTGTCTTCATAAGTAGATTGGGCGCAATGTTCATGCATATGTGGATGATATTGTGATAAAGTCCAGGAAGGAGGAAACATTGATAGATGACTTGAGAGAAACCTTTGACAACCTCCGGGTTTATAAGATGATGCTTAATCCAGACAAATGTGTCTTTGGTGTTCCGGCAGGCAAGCTTTTGGGTTTTCTGGTGTCTAACAGGGGCATTGAAGCTAATTTGGAGAAAATCACAGCTATGTAACATCCCAAATTTTCAATTTGGAATGTTATACATTAGATCATCAATGCATATCATATTTTATTTTGCATTTTGGTAGATCCTAGAAATTCTACGCAACTCAATGACCCACGGAGAGAGTTGGGGATTTCATTATTTTCATATTTGAGTTTTCTCAAATTTTAAGAATAGGATCATTTGATTTTATTTATTTTATCATCAATTATTTCTATTACAAAAATATGAGAGAGGGAATAAAATGACTTTCCCATAATAAAGAAATATTGAGGATTTAATAATAAAATCAAATAATATTTTATTTCGGAGTTTTTTCGGTGTTTTATTTGAATTTAGGAAAAATGTGCGTTTTCCAAAATTGCATTTAGGCCCCAAATAAATGTTCACCTTGTGCGGCTTAATTATAGAAGTACGTGAAAATTTATTTCAGAATTTTTGGAGTCCGTTTAGTATTTCTTTTTATTTTTCCCCCGAGCGAAATGATTAAAAAAAAAGTGAACCGACCTACGGGCCGTGTCCGACCTGGGAGAGGCCCAGCCCCAGCGCCAGCAAACCCTAGCCGCCCCGTGCCCCGCGCCGCCACCCGCCGCCGCCCGCCGCCGCCGGACGCCGCCGCATGCTCGCCGAGGTCCGCCGCCACCTCGAAATCCGCGCCGGTTTTTTTATTTTTTTCGAAAAACCGTTCGGTTTTTCCGTTAGTTTTTTTTAGATTCGGTTTTTTTAAATAGATCAGTTTTCTGGTTTATTTAAATAGCGAGCGTTCGTCCGTTCGTTCGTAGTAACGAATGATCGTCCTTTTTCTTTTTCTTGGATTAAATCCGCGATTTTTCTGATCGCGATTCCTAATCCAATTTTCGTTTTAGTATAACTTTTCGCTCGTTTATCGGAATCAGGCGATTCAAGCGCCTAGAATTTCGTCTCGAAACCCTCTATCAGTTTAACCAACTTAAACAAGATTTTGCTACTGTAAAATTTACCCTAGATCCAGATTACTAGAACGAATTTGTTTTCTTTCGCCGTTTGACTTTCGTTGCTTCGTTCGATTTGATTCTTTTTGCCAACTGGAGTTCTTAAGTTGAACCTTCTGGTTAGATCTCTTATTTGAGTTTTACCTGTGCATTAGATGAGTACTTATTGTATGCTTGTTTGTTTGCCTGCGATAGAATACCCGGAGTGCGCCGCTTGTTACTTCGAATCGCTAGGTTTCCCAGATCATCAGCAAGGCAAGTAACACTTTGATCATACATTTTCTACTACCCAGTTTTATTGCATTAGATCAATCCTCACACATTGCATGATTAGGATCTAATTAAATTGTGGGATGGGAAGTAGTTGAGGTAGTACCTATTACCTGTCTATTATCAAACCTTTGGGAGTTACTTCTACGTTTGCTTATTATGCCATGCTATGCTAGTAGACGTGGATTGGGTGAGTGATATCCATGATAGATGTGAGTTTTGTTAATTAATGGTTTATCTAAGGTGGCAACTTAAACACACATCTGGGTGGATCGAGGCACCTGGGTATTCCAGGACTTGCTTGTTTTCTTTCGGACCGCCACCCAGGCTCAAAGGGATCATGAGACTATTCATACTAGAAACTTCCGTGTGCAGCCACAAGCTATTATGGGCTCTAGCATAGTTGACTAAGTCGTGCGAACTCTTACAGTGGTAGACTAGCAGATGTAGGGGATGTAGGTGGTACGATCTACCCGATCGTAAGGTGCTAGCGCTTCTGAAAGACTATGTCTCGGTCATCCGTCTTCTCAAACACCATGTAGTGCGAGAAACCAAACGGAGGCAATCGAGTCTTGTGGGGAAAATTGCGCAAACCTCTGCAGAGTGTAATAAACTAATCATGGTTAGCCGTGTCCCCGGTTATGGACATCTTGAGTGTCTAGTACCTGGATTATCATGTGAATCTCAACATGTTACTCTAAATTAATTTTGTTGGGTTTTGTTTAATGATGATGCTTAATTGGGATTCAGAATGCTGTCAACCATTCTCAATGTTTAACAACTACCATGATAGTAAAATAAAATTTATTCCTTTGAAGTAGGGAAAATTGGCTTTACGCAAAACTGTAACCATAGAGCTTTCCACCAGCCAAATATGCATATAGTATAGCTGTTTCATTCCATTACTCTCTATGTGTTACATTGCCAGCATATTCCATGTGCTGACCCGTTTCGGGCTGCAACGTTAATGTTGCAGACTTTTCAGACGATGATTAAGGAGTTTTTGGGTCGTGGTTCTATACTCAGTGATGCCGTTGGAGTTGATGGACTCACTTATCTTCCAAGCCTTCCGCTGTTATCGTTAGTAGATGGCCTTAAGCCATATTTATTGTAATAAGTTCTCTTTTGAGACACTCGATGTAATAAGTGTGTGGTTGCTACTCTGCTATAAATCCTCCGAGTACTGTGTGGTTTCAGCATTACTGATCTAGGGATGACACCGGAGCACAGAGATCAGACTGTTTGAGGTCTGGTCGCTACAGAGATGGTATCAGAGCACACACTGACTGTAGGACACGACCACTAAGCTAGAGACCTAGATCACCATTCACTCTCTTCTCTTCTGACTTCTTATCTTTTCTACTCTTTAGGATGGTGGATGCAAGGAACAAGTTCACGCAACCGGATGAAGATACACCCTTTGGATGTCACTTGAAAGAAGTCACTAGATACCTGAATATAGGAGTACCAAGCTTCACCGGAACCTACAACGCCAGTTTAGCTGAAGAAGACCGCTGGATGATTCAAGTTCAAGTTCCAGGAAGGACGTTCATGCCAGTCACTGAGCCCATAGAGTTTTCTTTTGATGCACCAACTTGGAGTCTAGAAAAGAGCATGGCAGCTCACATCGCCATGGGACGCATTGGAGAAGTCTACCGCAATGATCTCTAGGATACTATCTAAAAGATTTGTGGACACCGAGATGAGCACTGGGAGATGATCAGCACCAGGAAGGATAGATCAATCGCAGCTTTTATCCAGGAGCTAAACCAGCACATTCGACAACAGGAGAACCAGATGTGCGCCGACATGATAGATCTGAAGAAGGCTAAGACTAGAATCAAGGAACTGGAGGAAGAACTCAAGGCTACATGTGAAGATTATGAAGAGGAAATTGAAGTATTGGCGGAGAAGAATGAAGACCTGATCAAGAAGGTTGGAATATTTATGGGAGGCCCTATGCCAGTAGAGGAAGACGAAGAACCCAAGGAGATTAGCCCGGAAGACTACAACATCATCGACGACACCGACTCGGATCCAGATAGTAGCGATCATGACTATGTTGATGAAGCTGGAGCAGATATCATGGAGTCTGCAACCGAAGAATATTTCTAGTAGACCACCTCATCAGTAGTAGTAGTCCACCATGTAAATATAGTAGTCCGAGCACTTTTGCGATAGATAGATCGATTGTATGCCCTTGTTTGATTGAATGAAGTGAATTGTTTGCTTTTGCCTCATGTGCATATGGGTAGTGTTTTCTCTTTAGACCCCCTCTATTCTTACATCTCATCTTTTCTAAAACCCTGAGATGCCTCCAAGACGTGACCCCGGATTTGCCTTTCCACCGGAGCTCACCCAGTTGATCCAGCAGCAGAACATATTGATGCAGTTGCTAGTCCAGAATCAGAATCAGGGGAACAACAACAACAACAACCCACCACCACCACCTGTTGATCACTTAGCCCGTTTTCTTAGGCTGAATCCGCTGGTGTTTTCCAGTAGCACCGAGCCGATAGTAGCAGATGATTGGCTCCGCAAAACAGCTAGGGAATTGACCACAGCAGGATGCACAGATGCGGAGAAGGTGAAGTTTGCCGCCCATCAGCTAGAAGGAACCGCAACATCATGGTGGGAGAATTTCACAGCCACTTTCCCAGTCGACACTGTCACATGGGACCAGTTTTCGCAGGCTTTTCATACTGCACATGTTTCAGTAGGAGCTATGGCCATGAAGAAGCGTGAGTTTCGCAACTTGCGCCAAGGAGGACGGACAGTTGGCCGGTATGTGGAGGACTTTAGTAAGTTAGCACGTTATGCCCCAGATGACGTCGCTACGGATGCAGCAAAGCAGGAGAAGTTTCTGGAAGGACTGAATGATGAGTTGAGCATGCAGTTGATGGTAGCCACCTTCAACAACTACCAGGAGTTGGTAGATCATGCTCTTATGATTGAAGGGAAGCAGCAGCAAATTGAAAATCGCAAGAGGAAGTGTGGACAAGGAAAGTACACTTCAGGAGCTCAGCAGAAACCATGTTTTACCCCTAGATCGGGAGGACATTTTCAGCATATCCATGGAGGAGGTAGCTCGCACAATCACAATGGCACAAAGAATGGTAATGGCAATGGAGGAAGCAACGGCCAGAATCGCATGAACCCACCAACCCCAACCAAGAAGGACCTGAGCCAAGTCACTTGTTTTAAGTGTCAGAAGACCGGACATTATGCCAATGAATGTCCTGAAGGCCAAAATGGCAATGGAAGTTCTGGGAAGAAGCCGAACCCTTTCAACAGGGGACAGGTGAACCACGTTAGCGTGGAGGAGGTTGAAGCTCAGCCCGATGCAGTAATAGGTAAGTTTTTGGTTAAGTCATTTACTGCACTTGTTCTTTTTGATACTGGTGCATCGCATTCATACATCTCAAGGGGATTTGTGGATAAGTATAACCTATCAACCCAAGCCCTTAGGTCACCCATGTTAGTAACCTCGCCTGGAGCAGAGTATGTGGCTAGTCTATGGTGTGATCGGTTACCATTAAGGATTGGTAACTATGTTTTTCCCTCAGACCTAATAGTATTGGAATCCCAAGGATTGGATGTGATATTAGGCATGGATTGGTTATCAAAGTATGAAGGGAATATTGAATGTGCTAGTAAGTCAATTTTTCTTACCACCCCAGAAGGGAGAAGGATCAAGTATGTATCCCGGCATGTGCCAAAGAGGACCCAAGTAAATTGCTTAACAGGAGTTGTGCAGGAGGAAGTACCAGTGGTAAGGGATTTTCCTGAAGTATTTCCAGAGGAGTTGCCAGGCATGCCACCGGATAGAGATATTGAGTTTTTGATTGAGCTATTGCCAGGCACAGGGCCAATATCAAAGAGACCATATAGGATGCCAGCAAAGGATTTGGTGGAAATTAAGAAGCAGATTAAGGAGTTACTGGATAAAGGATATATTCGCCCAAGTTCTTCGCCTTGGGGATCGCCAGTACTTGTAGTGGAGAAGAAGGATGGATCGTTAAGGATGGTTGTTGATTATCGAGGATTGAATGAAGTAACGATCAAGAACAAGTACCCACTACCAATGATCAATGATCTGTTTGATCGATTGCAAGGAGCTAAGGTATTTTCCAAGATCGATCTGCGATCAGGATACCACCAGTTGAAGATTCGAGAACAGGATATTCCGAAGACAGCTTTTACCACCAGGTATGGGCTGTACGAGTATACCGTTATGTCATTTGGTCTGACTAACGCACCTGCCTATTTTATGAACATGATGAACAAAGTGTTTATGGAGTTTTGGATAAGTTCGTCGTAGTGTTCATTGATGATATCCTGGTTTATTCGAAGAATGAAGAGGAGCATAAGGAGCATTTGCGTTTGGTACTTGGAAAGCTCAGAGAACATCAATTATATGCCAAGTTCAGCAAATGTGAGTTTTGGTTGAAGGAAGTAGGATTCCTCGGACACGTTATATCTGGAGAAGGTATAGCAGTTGATCCCACTAAAGTTGATACCGTGACCAAGTGGGAAGCCCCAACAATAGTTGGAGAGATCCGGAGTTTTCTTGGACTCGCAGGATACTACCGGAGATTTATTGACAATTTCTCAAAGATTGCGAAGCCTATGACTGAGTTGTTAAAGAAAGATACCAAGTTCATATGGACGGAGGAATGTGAGGCTAGTTTCCAGGAGTTGAAGAAACGTTTGGTTACCTCACCAGTGTTGATTTTGCCAGACCAGACCAAAGATTATGAGGTGTATTGCGACGCTTCACGTCGAGGACTTGGAGCAGTGCTTATGCAGGAAGGGAGAGTTGTTTCATATGCCTCAAGACAACTGAAGCCTCATGAGTTAAATTATGTCACGCATGATTTGGAGTTAGCAGCCGTAGTGCATGCTTTGAAAACATGGAGGCATTTCCTCATTGGAAACCATTGTGAGGTGTACACGGATCATAAGAGTTTGAAGTACATTTTCACACAGAAGGAGTTAAATCTCAGGCAAAGGAGATGGTTGGAGCTTATCAAGGATTATGATATGAAATTGCATTATCACCCCGGAAAGGCTAATGTAGTAGCTGATGCATTAAGCCGTAAGAGCATGTCAATACGCTAATGATGGGAGAAATACCAAGTGAGTTAGCAGTAAATCTTCGTGGACTATGTTTGGAAATAGTTCCAAGAGGCTATGTAGCAGCATTGGAGATTCAGTCAACCTTGATGGATAGAATCAGAGAAGCTCAGAAAACTGACAAAGAGATTGCCGCTATTAAGGAGAAACTTAGCAAAGGAAAAGCTAAGGGATTTCGTGAAGATGAGCACGATACCCTATGGTTTGAAGACCGCGTTTACGTGCCCAATGACCCGGAGATCAGGAAGTTGATTCTGCAAGAGGCACACGACTCACCGTATTCAATTCACCCAGGAAATACCAAGATGTATTTGGATTTGAAGGATATTTTCTGGTGGACCGGAATGAAGAAGGATATTGCGGAGTATGTAGCAGTTTGTGATGTATGTCAGAGAGTAAAGGCAGAGCATCAGAAGCCAGCAGGATTGTTACAACCATTGCCGATACCCGAATGGAAGTGGGATAAGCTAGGCATGGATTTTATCACGGGATTGACCCAGGACTCGTTCAGGCTATGACTCGATTTGGGTTGTAGTTGATCGATTGACGAAAGTAGCTCATTTCATCCCAGTAAAGACCACTTACACCAGTGCTAAGTTGGCAAAGATATACATGACCAGGATCGTATGTTTGCATGGAGTTCCAAGGAGTATCGTATCAGATAGAGGAACCCAGTTTACCTCAAAGTTCTGGAAGCAGTTGCACGAAACTTTGGGTACCAGGCTAGAATTCAGTACAGCTTTTCATCCACATATAGATGGACAGACCGAG
Source organism: Triticum aestivum (assembly GCF_018294505.1). NCBI lineage: Eukaryota > Viridiplantae > Streptophyta > Magnoliopsida > Poales > Poaceae > Triticum > Triticum aestivum. The sequence goes on along the minus strand of NC_057812.1, from coordinate 449,768,779 downwards.
AGAGTCAATCAGATTTTGGAGGATATGCTGAGAGCTTGTGCGCTAGATTATGGATCTAGTTGGGACGATAATTTGCCATATGCAGAGTTCTCTTACAACAACAGTTACCAAACCAGTTTAAAGATGGCCCCTTTCGAAGCTTTGTACGGAAGGAGGTGCAGGACACCGTTGTCATGGGACGAAGTTGGAGACCGCCAGTTGTTTGGACCTGACTTGATTAAAGAGTCTGAACAGAAGGTGAAGTTTATTCGCGATAGGCTCAAGATAGCCCAGTCCAGGCAGAAAAGTTATGCAGATTCTAAACGTAAGGAGACAGTTTACGAAGTTGGAGATAGAGCTTATCTTCGAGTATCTCCACTTCGGGGAACAAAGCGTTTTGGAGTTAAAGGAAAGTTAGCACCACGATTTGTAGGACCATATCGAGTTTTGGAGCATATGGGAGAAGTGGCCTACAAGTTGGAATTGCCCGAAGGATTGTCAGGAGTTCATGATGTGTTCCACGTTTCCCAGTTAAAGAAATGTCACGCGGAGATGGCTGACATACTTTTGAGAGACACAGTGCCTTTGGAAACTATTCAGTTGGATAATGATTTGACCTACGAGGAGAAACCAATTAAGATCCTCGAGTTTGCCAATCGAGTCACTCGCAGCAGGGTTATCAAATTTTGCAAAGTTCAGTGGAGCCACCACACGGAGGATGAAGCCACCTGGGAGCGAGAGGAAGATTTACTCAAGGACCACCCTCACCTATTTTCTAGACAACCTGAATCTCGAGGGCGAGATTCATCTTAAGGGGGGTAGGTTTGTAACATCCCAAATTTTCAATTTGGAATGTTATACATTAGATCATCAATGCATATCATATTTTATTTTGCATTTTGGTAGATCCTAGAAATTCTACGCAACTCAATGACCCACGGAGAGAGTTGGGGATTTCGTTATTTTCATATTTGAGTTTTCTCAAATTTTGAGAATAGGATCATTTGATTTTATGTATTTTATCATCAATTATTTCTATTACAAAAATATGAGAGAGGGAATAAAATGACTTTCCCATAATAAAGAAATATTGAGGATTTAATAATAAAATCAAATAAGATTTTATTTCGGAGTTTTTTCGGTGTTTTATTTGAATTTAGGAAAAATGTGCGTTTTTCAAATTTGCATTTAGGCCCCAAATAAATGTTCACCTTGTGCGGCTTGATTTTAGAAGCCCGTAAAAATTTATTTCGGAATTTTTGGAGTCCATTTACTATTTCTTTTTATTTTTCTTCCAAGCGAAATAATTAAAAAAAAGTGAACCGACCTACGGGCCGTGTCCGACCTGGACACCGGCCCGGGCGGGCTTTATAACCGGGAAGAGGCCCAGCCCCAGCAAACCCTAGCCGCCTCGTGCCCCGTGCCCCGCGCCGCCACCCGCCGCCACCCACGCCGCCGCCGCCGCCCGCCGCCGCCGCACGCTCGCCGAGGTCCGCTGCCACCTCGAAATCCGCACCAGGTTTTTTTTTTCGAAAAACCGTTCGGTTTTTTCCGTCGTTTTTTTAGATTCGGTTTTTTTAAATAGATCGGTTTTTCCGGTTTATTTAAATAGCGAGCGTTCGTCCGTTCGTTCGTTCTAACGAACGTTCGTCGTTTTTCTTTTTCTCGGATTAAATCCGCAATTTTTCTCATCGCGATTCGTGATCCGATTTTTGTTTTAGTATAACTTTTCGCTCGTTTATTGGAATCAGGCGATTCAAACGCCTAGAGTTTCGTCTCGAAACCCTCTATCCGTTTAACCAACTTAAACAAGATTTTGCTACTGCAAAATTTACCCTAGATCCAGATTACTAGAACGAAGTTGTTTTCTTTCGCCGTTTGACTTTCGTTGCTTCGTTCGATTTGATTCTTTTTGCCAACCGGAGTTCTTAAGTTGAACCTTCTGGTTAGATCTCTTATTTGAGTTTTACCTGTGCATTAGATGAGTACTTATTGTATGCTTGTTTGTTTGTCTGTGATAGAATACCCGGAGTGCGCCGCCTGTTACTTCGAATCGCTAGGTTTCCCGGATCATCAACAAGGCAAGTAACACTTTGATCATACCTTTTCTACTACCCAGTTTTATTGCATTAGATCAATCCTCACACATTGCATGATTAGGATCTAATTAAATTGTGGGATGGGAAGTAGTTGAGGTAGTACCTATTACCTGTCTATTATCAAACCTTTGGGAGTTACTTCTACATTTTCTTATTATGCCATGCTATGCTAGTAGACGTGGATTGGGTGAGTGATATCCATGACAGATGTGAGTTTTGTTAATTAATGGTTTATCTAAGGTGGCAACTTAAACACACATCTGGGTGGATTGAGGCACCTGGGTATTCCAGGACTTGCCTGTTTTCTTTTGGACCGCCACCCAGGCTCAAAGGGATCATGAGACTATTCATACTAGAAACTTCCGTGTGCAGCCACAAGCTATTATGGGCTCTAGCATAGTTGACTAAGTCGTGCGAACTCTTACAGTGGTAGACTAGCAGATGTAGGGGATGTAGGTGGTACGGTCTACCCGATCGTAAGGTGCTAGCGCTTCTGAAAGACTATGTCTCGGTCATCCGTCTTCTCAAACACCATGTAGTGCGAGAAACCAAACGGAGGCGATCGAGTCTTGTGGGGAAAAGTGCGCAAACCTCTGCAGAGTGTAATAAACTAATCATGGTTAGCCGTGTCCCCGGTTATGGACATCTTGAGTATCTAGTACCTGGATTATCATGTGAATCTCAACATGTTACTCTAAATTAATTTGTTGGGTTTTGTTTAATGATGATGCTTAATTGGGATTGAGAATGCTGTCAACCATTCTCAATGTTTAACAACTACCATGATAGTAAATAAATTTATTCCTTTGAAGTAGGGAAAATTGGCTTTACGCAAAACTGTAACCATAGAGCTTTCCACCAGCCAAATATGCATATAGTATAGTTGTTTCATTCCATTACTCTCTATGTGTTACATTGCCAGCATATTCCATGTGTTGACCCGTTTCGGGCTGCAACATTAATGTTGCAGACTTTCAGACGATGATTAAGGAGTTTTTAGGTCGTGGTTCTATACTCAGTGATGCCGTTGGAGTTGATGGACTCACTTATCTTCCAAGCCTTCCGCTGTTATCGTTAGTAGATGGCCTTAAGCCATATTTATTGTAATAAGTTCTCTTTTGAGATACTCAATGTAATAAGTGTGTGGTTGCTACTCTGCTATAAATCCTCCGAGTACTGTGTGGTGTCAGCATTACTGATCCAGGGATGACACCGGAGCATAGAGATCAGACTGTTTGAGGTCTGGTCGCTACAAGCTATCACCTCTCTGGCTAAACTGGCATGTATTAATGACGTTCAGCGTCTGGCGGGCCGGATTGCAGCTTTGAGCCGGTTTATCAGTCGTCTAGGGGAGAAGGCTATCCCTTTATATCAGATGCTAAAGAAAACGGATGACTTTGTCTGGAGTGATGCAGCTGATAAAGCGTTTGAGGATTTGAAGAGGCAGTTAGCTGAACCGCCTGTCCTTGCGGCTCCGGTCGATAAAGAGCCTTTACTGATGTATGTGGCTGCTAATGCCCGGGCTGTTAGTGTGGCTATTGTTGTGGAGCGCAAGGAGGCTGGAAAGGAGTATCCGTTTCAACGACCGGTTTATTATATCAGTGAGGTGCTTATTGAATCAAAGCAGAGGTATCCGCATTGGCAGAAGCTGGTGTATGGGGTGTTTATGGCAAGCCGGAAGCTCAAGCATTATTTTCAGGGTCATCCTATCACAGCGGTCAGTTCATCCCCTCTGGGAGATATCATTCAAAACAGAGAAGCAACTGGCCGGATTGCTAAGTGGGCTATTGAGCTTGGACCTCACGGACTCAAATATACACCTCGCACAGTGATCAAATCTCAAGCACTCGTGGACTTCATCAATGATTGGACCGAGTTGCAGGCGCCAGAGGAAAAGCCCGACAATACGTATTAGACTATTCACTTTGATGGGTCTAGGCAATTGGAAGGCTCGGGGGCTGGAGTCATATTAACTTCCCCACGAGGTGACAAGTTTTGTTATGTTCTTCGCTTAATGTTCCCTTGCACTAACAATGTAGCTGAGTATGAGGCCTTACTCCATGGTCTTCGGATGGCTAAGGAGATGAACTTAAGCCGGGTTAAGTGCTTCGGTGATTCAGACCTGGTGGCTCAATAGGTATCTGGCACTTGGGATTCTAAGGACCCACTCATGACTGCATATCGACGAGAGGTGGACATAGTGGCTGGTCATTTCAAGGGCTATCAAGTTGACCATATAGACCAGTGAAAGAATGAAGCGGCGGACGCTTTAAGTCGTCTAGGCTCTCAACGTAAATTGGTGCGACCTAATGTCTTCCTCGACGTACTGCATAATCCGTCGGTTAAGATACCCACAGAGGAGGAGTTGGCTATTCCTGACCCGGAGGCCCAGTTGTTGGCGGCTTTGCATGTTATACTGGATTGGACAGTCCCGTACTTGGCTTATATGAACCAAGGCGAGTTACCGGAGGATGAAACCTTGGCCCGGCAGATAATACGGCAATCCAAGTCAATGACCATTATCAATGGGGAGTTACATCGTTACAGCATCACAGGAGCAATTCAGCGTTGTGTGTCTCCTCAAGAGGGTTGTAGATTTTGCAAGAAATCCACGAAGGAGATTGTGGTCACCACACTGGTTCAAAATCCTTGGTGGCTAAGGCTTTTTGTCACGGCTTCTATTGGTTGATGGCTCATGCTAATGCTGAGGATTTAGTCAAAAGGTGTGACGTTTGTCAGAAATTTGCACGCCGCGCTCATGTTCCGGCTCAGGAGTTGAGAATGATTCCAATTACTTGGCCGTTTGCAACTTGGGGGCTCTATATGGTTGGACCCTTTAAGAGATCCAAGGACAAAATGACCCACCTGTTAGTGGCGGTTGACAAGTTTACCAAGTGGGTAGATGCAGAGCTAGTCAGTAAGTGTGATGCAGCCACGGCGGTTCAATTCATTAAAAAGTTGATATTCCGGTTTTGGTTTTCCACATAACATTATAACTGGTAATGGTACTTGTTCGTGTCAAAACCGGTGGATCTCGGGTAGGGGGTCCCGAACTGTGCGTCTAGGCCGGATGGTAACAGGAGGCAGGGGACACGAAGTTTTACCCAGGTTCGGGCCCTCTCGATGGAGGTAACACCCTACGTCTTGCTTGATTAATATTGATGGTATGGGTATTACAAGAGTTGATCTACCACGAGATCGAAGAGGCTAAACCCTAGAAGCTAGCCTATGGTATGATTGTTGATGTGTATGTTGTCATACGGACTAAAACACTCCAGTTTATATAGACACCGGATAGGGTTAGGGTTACATAGAGTCGGTTACAATGGTAGGAGATCTTCATATCCGTATCGCCAAGCTTGCCTTCCACGCCAAGGAAAAGTCCCTTCCGGACACGGGACGGAGTCTTCAATCTGGTATCTTCATAGTCCTGGAGTCCAGCTGAAGGTATAGTCCAGCCATCCGGACACCCCCTAATCCAGGACTCCCTCAGTAGCCCCCGAACCAGGCTTCAATGACGATGAGTCCGGCGCGCAGATTATCTTCGGCATTGCAAGGCGGGTTCTCCTCCAAATTCCATGTACTTGTTGAATAAAGTCTGGTTTCTTGTAGATGTTGCGTTCCTTGGCTTCTGCACCCAATAATGGCTACTCCCCACGTGTCAAACGAATATGAAAGGTCTGGGTATTTTTACCCTCACACCCCCAGCCGCGTAAACAAGCTGACCTATTTAAGGAGACGAGGATTTAGATCCAAACCACACCTTCCCCCTTTGCGAGTGTTCATCATAGCACATTCGACAAAGATCCATTCCACCATGGCCAGCCGTCGCGACTCCTCCTCCCGCCCTTCCGGCCCTAAGCCCGGAAATTGGGAAATATGCTCCATCCCGCATAGCGAGTTAGTGATGCTCCAGACCAAGGGATTTCTCCCCCCGGCCTATATGATTCTGGTTCGAGCCGGTCTTGCCATTTACAACAGCGGAGAGCAAGCGGAGAGTGCCCCTAATCCCTCCAAAGGAGAGCGGGTGTGCCTTGTCCCTTATTTAATAAGGGGGCTCGGATTTCCAATCCATCCATTTCTCCAGGGGTTGCTGGAGTTCTACGGCCTTCAGCTACATCATCTCACGCCTACCTCAGTACTGCATATTGCGGGCTTTGTAGCCCTCTGCGAGCTATTCTTGGGTGTTGAAGCTCATTTCGGACTATGGAGGGAGCTATTTTGCCTCGTGCCCCGTTCCAAGAAGGGGTCTATGTATCAAGTGGGCGGAGCCGAAGTATGGCGCATCGCCGGGACCGACTATCTATCCGGAACCCCAAAGAAGGCGTCCGAAGACTGGCCCTCGGAATGGTTTTACATAGAAGACGTCCCGCTGCCGGATCCTGTCCGGATCGGCCTTCCTGAATTCAACGATGCTCCCTTAAAGAACCGCCTAAGCTGGCGCCCACGGAGCCCTCAGAGGGAAAGTGACAGGGACATTGTTTACCTGATGGGCCGGATAAGATTGTTAGCTCATTCCAGGCTAACCATGATCGGGGTCATGGCCGCATGCATCATGCGAGGGGTGCAGCCGCTATAGTATAGAGGCCACCCCATGTGGGATTTCAACAGGGAGGAGGACACCACCCGCTACGGCCGTAAGGGGCCAGATTCGGCTGCGGCTCTAATAAAGACCCTGTCCGCTTTGTACAAGGGAGAAGAGGAGGATTTTCTCCGTGTTGACCCAAAGGGTGGATTTTCCATGTACAATCCTCCAAGCTGGGTGAGTGATCACATTTTGCCCATCCGTTTTATATCCCCATTGTTAAATATTTAATCCTAGTGATTTTGACGCAGGAACTGCGCCAGGCTATTAAATAAATAAACAACCCTCCTCCACAACCCGAGGACCCAGGACGGTCCGTCGACCCAGACTCGCAAGAGGATCCAGAGCTTTCGGTGGATCTGATTGATGGAGTGTTCCATCAATTGAGCAAGGACAACGCCCTCGTGGCCATTACGGCCGATTATCCAGGGCTAATCCCGGCCTCCCAGAAACGGGAGGCCGAACATGCGGCGACAAGCCAACGAGGGGCCGCAGGGCCCCATGGGCGAAAAAGAGGTGCAGTCCGGACCGGGGCGTCAGCGCAAAGGTATGGTGCATCCCCTTATCCCAGGTGTCGTACCTTCAGGGCATATTAACACTTGAGCTCTCTTCAGGACAAAGAGACCTCGCCGAACTATATTCGGAGACACCGCCAATCGTGCCTCCACCAGCCAGGCTCCAAAGCCCGGCCCGGAAGCAGGGCCGAACACAAGGTGCGCACCGGACGCTCCTCCGACGGAGGATGTGGACAGGTTGTCTGCCACCAACTCTGAGGTGGAGAGTGCCATGAAGCACAGGCGTCGCCGGATAATTCTTCACGACGCGTGTTTCTCCCAAGAGGCGTTAGATGCCTTTAAGTCGGGAGACGTGCACCTCCGTGCCGCTCAAAATGGTCTAACCAGAGCCACGAAGGAATATGTAAAAGACATACGGGTAAGAAAATTTTGGTAATTATATATACCAGTAGCCCCCGAGACTTGAAACGGTTAATATAACTGATTTAAGGATCATTTTATGAAGGTTCTTACAGAAAAGAATTCCCTGCTGTCCAAGGAGCTGGAAGAGTGCAAAGCCCAACTTGAGGCCGCACTAGCCGCGGCAGGGGTGCCTAAGGAGGCCCCCTCTAGTAATATACACTTCGAAAGATAAGTATTTTGCGAAGCACGGCTTTGGTGCGAATCTGACAAATGAAATTGCAGATGGCGCTGGATTAGATCCGGAAAGGCAACACCTCCTACGCCAGCTAAAGGCTGGTGAGAGGGTGCTGTTAAAGGTGATGGGGGAGAAGAACGATCTCCGAGATGCCAACACCAAGCTAGGCGTCAAGCTGAAAGATGTTCGTGCCCAACTGTAAGACTCCGTGAAGGAGAATCAGCGGCTTCGGCACGACATATTTAGTAAGTGCTTGAATGAACCTTTTGAAAGAAAGTTTGGCGAGGAAGTCGACTAACAGAGCAATGTCTGTAGGTGTGCTGACAGGTCGTCCTGCAAAGGAGATGCCCAGTTCTACGGGTGACCTTCTTCCCGAGCTCTTGCAACTACTCGATCGAGTTCGGCAGGCGATGCGAGGCGTCGCCCAGGCCCTGTGGCCATCCGTCTCCATGCCCGAAGGTCTTGGAGAGCTTGCGGAGAAGCTAAAAGGAGCATGGCGGCGCTTCCAATTGTGGAAGATATCAGCCTGCCGTCAAGGCGCTAGGGAGGCCTGGGCCATGGTGAAGACGCGGTACGCAAAGGCTGACCCCAACCACATGGTCGAGGTCGGTCCTATAGGGCCCGATGGGAAGGAGATCCCTGTAAGCTTAGTATACGGCCAAGTAGAGTTGGCCGCAAAGTATTCCCAGCAGGACTGTAAATTAGACAGCCTGTTAGATGGTATTGAAGAGGAATAGGATCAGTCAAAATGACTATGTAATGTAATTGACATTTATGATGCCTTCTAGCAGGATTGTAGATCGTTTGCCATGGCCGACCTTTTTGCTTCAGCCTCGGGACCTGACGGTCCGGAGTGTGTCCAAATTCCCATGCGGTTATATAAGAACCAGGGAATGCATGTAGACCAGGCGTAGGGGTCATTAGTGCGTGAACAGACAAGTGCCCGACTAGTTATGTTATATTACATGGTTAGTAAGAAACATCTTCCAGGGAGAATAGTTCCGTTAGGGGTTCCTTTCCCTGGGAGGCATGCCCTAAAGTGCATGTCCATGCTGCAAAAAGAAACGCAGGAAAAACATCCGGGGGTATATAGATATAAATAAAAAACATCATCTTTAATTCACCGACTGAATATTCCCTTAAGAGCACTAGCTTTCGGCTTCACCCAGTCTGAGGTACACGTCCGGCTGACCCGGCAGTAACAATCGCAGAGGTGCTCCCTTTACCACCTAGCCGAACAATCGGGAATGTAGGGGTAAGCACAGGAGCCAGGCAACCCAGCTTGGCCAAAACTTAAGTCATATTGATGCATATAATAGTGAATAAAAGGTACATGCGGAAGTGTGACACATGTGATGGGCATGAATCCCGTATGAATAAGCTTCTGTTTAAGGAAGCCCCCAAGTTTAAGGAGCGCGGATAGCGCGTCACTTTATGAGCCTTTAAGGGCTATAAGAGAGAGAGGGAAGAAGAAGAGAAATGCAAGACAGAAAATATATAAAAAATGACAGAGGAAGGAGACGAACATAGAGTCCGGCGCTAGGCGTAGAATCTTCGGAGACGGGCTACGTTCCATGGGTTCGGCTCGAGTCGGTTATCCGATGCATCTCGCAGGCGGTATGCTCCACCAGTCAGGACTTGGTCAATTATGAAGGGACCTTCCCACTTGGGCTTGAGTTTGTCCTTTTTCTTGTCCGGTAGTCGTAGAACTAATTCGCAAACGTTGTAATTTTTGGCCCGTACTTCTCTGCTTTGGTATCTTCGAGCCTGCTGTTGATAGAATGCGGAACGGGCTTTTGCCACCTCACGCTCCACCTCCAATGCGTCTAAGCTGTCCTGCCGATCGAGCTCGGCTTCTCTTTCTTCATACATGTGCACTCGAGGTGAGTCATGAATTATATCGCAGGGCAAAACTGCCTCTGCGTTGTACGCCATAAAGAATGGTGTGTATCCGGTGGTGCGATTCGGTGTGGTTCGTAGCCCCCAGAGTACGGAGTCGAGCTCCTCTACCCAGCGCGTGTTAGATTCCTTGAGGGACTGCACTAATCTGGGTTTAATGTCTCTCATGATAAGACCATTTGCACGTTCGACCTGGCCGTTAGTTTGTGGGTGATAGACGGAAGCATAGTCGAGCTTGATACCCATGTTTTTGCACCAGAGTTTTACCTCATCAGCCGTGAAGTTCGTGCCGTTGGCAGTGATGATGCTGTCGGGGACGCCGTAACGGTGTATGACCCCGGATATGAAGTCTATCACCGGTCCGGATTCGGTCGTCTTAACAGGTTTGGCTTCTATCCATTTGGTGAATTTATCCACCATGACCAGTAAATATTTTTGCTTGTGGGTTCCGCCTTTAAGGGGTCCAACCATGTCAAGCCCCCAGACCGCGAAGGGCCAAGTAATGGGGATAGTTCGGAGGGCGGTGGGTGGCATATGGCTTTGGTTTGCAAAGAGCTGGCAACCGGTGCATCGTTGGACTAAGTCCTGAGCGTCTGCCCGGGCCGTCGGCCAATAAAAGCCTGTACGGAAGGCCTTGCTTACAAGGGACCAAGCTGCAGCATGATGACCGCCCAGTCCGGCGTGAATTTCAGCCAGGAGGTTCCGCCCCTCCTCTTCAGAGATGCACCTTTGAAGGACTCCGGTAGTGCTTTTCTTATAAAGCTCTCCCTCGTGGACTCTGTAGGCTTTGGATCGCCGCACTATGCAGCGTGCCTCGTTTTGGTCCTCGGGGAGTTCCTGCCTAATGAGGTAGGCGAGGAATGGTTCTGTCCACGGGGCGATGACGACCGTTATTACGTGGGCTGAAGGTGTTATTTCATTGGCAGAGCCTCCGATTGTGTCAGAATGTTCGGTGTCGGGTAGTGCGGTTGGGTCCGGGGTGTTATTGTTCGGCTCCCCTTCCCATACTACGGATGGCTTGAACAACATTTCCAAAAATATGTTGGGGGGGACTACATCGCGTTTTGCGGCGATGCATGCCAGGACATCCGCCGCCTGATTATTTTCCCGGGCTATATGGTGAAATTCAAGCCCCTCGAACCGTGCTGACATTTTTAGGACGGCGTTGCGGTAAGCTGCCATTTTTGGATCCTTGGCATCGAAGTCTCCATTTATTTGGGATATTGCGAGGTTCAAGTCCCCGCGCACCTCTGGGCGTTGAATGCCCATGGATACTGCCATTCGAAGACCATGTAAAAGGGCCTCATATTCGGCTGCGTTGTTGGAGTCCGTGTACATAATCTGGAGTACGTATTGAACTGTGTCTCCTGTGGGGGACGTCAAAACAACGCCAGCCCCCAGTTCGGCCAACATCTTGGAGCCATCGAAATGCATGATGCAATTTGAATATGTGTCGTACTCTTTAGGGAGTTCGGCCTCCGTCCATTCTGCGACGAAGTCGGCCAAGACTTGCGACTTGATGGCTCGCCGAGGCTTATAAGTTATGTCGAACGGGAGGAGCTCAATTGCCCATTTTGCAATCCGGCCAGTTGTGTCACGGTTGTTTATGATATCGTTAAGTGGTACTTCTGACGCTACTGTTATTGAACACTCTTGAAAGTAGTGTCGTAGCTTCCGGGATGCCATGAATACCGTGTATGCGATCTTTTGATAATGCGGGTACCGTGGTTTGCAAGGAGTGAGGACAGTGGACACATAATAGACCGGCTTTTGAAGGGGGAATCTGTGTCCGTCCGCTTCTCGTTCAACGACGAGCACTGCGCTTACAACCTGATGTGTTGCTGCAATGTATAATTGCATTGGTTCGCCAATATTTGGCGCGGCCAGGACTGGGTTTGTTGCAAGTATGGCTTTTATCTCCTCGAGTCCGGCCGTGGCTGCATCCGTCCATTCGAAGTGTTCGGTGCGCTGAAGGAGGCGGTAAAGGGGTAGGGCCTTTTCTCCCAAGCGGGAGATAAAGCGGCTTAGAGCCGCCACGCATCCGATTAACTTTTGTATTTATGTGAGGTCCTTTGGGATATCTAGTTGCGACAGAGCTCGGATCTTGGCTAGATTTGCTTCAATTCCTCTACCGGATACAATGAAGCCCAAGAGCTTTCCGGCTGGAACGCCAAAAACACATTTTTCCGGGTTGAGCTTGATGTCGTATGTTCGGAGGTTATCAAATGTGAGCCTCAAGTCGTCTACTAGAGATTCGACATGTCTTGTTTTGACGACCACATCATCTACATATGCCTCCACTATTTTGCCGATCTGGCTAGCCAGACATGTCTGAATCATGCGCTGATATGTTGCGCCGTCGTTTTTGAGCCCGAAGGGCATTGTGTTGAAGCAGAATGGGCCGTATGGTGTGATAAATGCCATTGCGGATTGGTCAGATTCTGCCATCTTGATTTGATGGTAGCCTGAATATGCGTCGAGGAAACACAACGAATCATGTCCTGCGGTAGCATCGATAATTTGATCGATGCGGGGGAGGGGGAAGGGATCCTTTGGGCAAGCCTTGTTAAGGTCTTTAAAATCAACGCACAGGCGCCAGGATTTGTCCTTCTTTGGTACCATCACCAGGTTTGCTAGCCAGTCCGGATGTTTTTATATCTCTGATGAATCCGGCCTCAAATAGCTTTGCTAGCTCCTCTCCCATAGCCTGTCTCTTAGGTTCGGAGAAACGCCGAAGAGCCTGTTTGACAGGTTTGAATCCTGTTTGGATATTTAAGCTGTGCTCGGCCAGCCTGCGTGGGATTCCTAGCATGTCTGAAGGGAGCCAGGCGAAAATGTCCCAGTTTTCTCGTAGGAACTCTCGCAGTGCGGCGTCTATATCAGGGTTTAACTGTGCCCCGATGGAAGCTGTTTTATTTGGGTCCGTTGGATGGACTTGGAATTTGACTATTTCGTCCGCCGGTTTAAAGGAGGTGGACTTGGATCTTTTGTCGGGTACCACATCATCCCTATTCACCGTAGAGCGCAGCGCAATCAGTTCCTCAGCCACTAGGGCTTCGGATAGTGCCTCGAGGGCTAGTGCGGCTGTCTTGTTTTCGGCGCGGAGTGCTATGTCTGGATCACTAGCGAGAGTGATGATTCCGTTAGGCCCGGGCATTTTGAGCTTCATGTACCCGTAATGGGTATTGCTTGGAAGATTGTAAACGCTTCCCGCCCTAGCAGAGCGTGATAACCGCTGCTGAACGGAGCCACATGGAACGTGATCTCTTCGGACCTGTAATTATCCGGTGTGCCGAACACCACATCTAGTGTGATTTTTCCTATACAGCGCGCTTCCCGACTGGGAATTATTCCTCTAAAGGTTGTGCTGCTTCGCTCAATGTGGTTCCAGTCTATTTCTATATTTTTGAAGAGTTTCCTCTTAAATGAGGTTCAATCCGCTGCCGCCGTCCATGAGTACCTTGGTAAGCCGAAAGCTGTCCACTATTGGGCTGAGGACCAATGCGGCTGGTGCTCGGGCTGTTCGGAATCTAGGTTCATCACTGGCATTAAAGGTAATAGCCGTGTCACTCCATGGGTTTATTGTTGCTACTTGATAGACTTCGGCGAGGCTGCGGAGTGTCCTTTTTCGCATATTATTTGATGCGAAAGTCTCGAAGACTGTTAATACCGTATGGGTGTCTCTGGGGTGGCTTTCTGTGGCCTCCGAAATTAGGAGGTTTTCGCCAATTTTGCCACCTGCCGGAGTATCCAACATGCTCTAAGGCTGTGAGTTGGTGTGGCGTCCTCTGTACTGTGAATTTTACAGGGTCTGTTAAGCCATCCTTCTAGTACGGTTCCATGCCCTATAGAGAGTTTTTGCTTTTTGGTATCTGACCTGGGTGTCTGGTTATGCTGCATCCTTTTATTTTGGACTGGGTTTATATTTAGGGCCGGATTGTCCCAAAAATTTATTTTGGTTTTCCAGGCGCTTTCCATCGCACAATACTTTCGTACAATGGACGCCAAGTCAGCGAAGCATGTGATATCACGACGACTTATGGCGTTGAGTATTCCCTTGTCCGTGCAATTATTGTAGAAGATTAAGATTGCGTCTTCCTCGCGGCAGTCCCTTAGCCTGTTCTTAACCAGGAGGAATCTAGCCCAGTAATGATGTACTGTTTCATCGGGCTCTTGCCTGATTTTGGATAGATCGCATATGTTGGGGTGGGTGGGTGGAGTTAAATCTGAAGCCTCACCCCATCTGCGGCTCAGAGTCCGAGGAATTTCTGAACTCGGAAATTTGGATCCCTGGGTGTTGTCCAATGAATCCAGCCCGTCGCCTGACTCTAAGTTCAGGTCTTGAGTGATATCCTCCCCTCCGCGGGTATCCGGCTTGGAGGGATCGGGAATCCGGCCGTAGCGAGTCCTTAAGATAGACGAAAGGTCGCCGCACTGTCCTTCTACCACGGCAACATGATGGGTGACTTGGGGAGAGTTAATCTCTCTCAGATCGGTTTTAGGCCCAATCTGGTCGTAATCCGTAGCGACTCCCAGGGCGGCGAAGCGATCCAAGAGCTTGTTTATGGAGGAAAGCTCCATTGGATCTAACTGCTCGGCGAGTTCTGAACTGACATGAAGATTGTTTTCGATGGCTCGAGAGGTCATTGTCGGCGTAGAAGCCGAACAGGCGGTCATAAGAAAACCACCTAGCCGGAGGGTTTGGCCGACAACCAAAGCTCCCTTAGCAACGGTGCCGTCTTTAAAGATGGGGCGAGGCATCCTTCCTGATGGCGACGACACAGAGGAACTCTCAATGAAAGCACCAATGTCGGTGTCAAAACCGGCGGATCTCGGGTAGGGGGTCCCGAACTGTGCGTCTAGGCCGGATGGTAACAGGAGGCAGGGGACACGAAGTTTTACCCAGGTTCGGGCCCTCTCGATGGAGGTAAAACCCTACGTCCTGCTTGATTAATATTGATGGTATGGGTATTACAAGAGTTGATCTACCACGAGATCGGAGAGGCTAAACCCTAGAAGCTAGCCTATGGTATGATTGTTGATGTGTATGTTGTCCTACGGACTAAAACCCTCCGGTTTATATAGACACCGGATAGGGTTAGGGTTACATAGAGTCGGTTACAATGGTAGGAGATCTTCATATCCGTATCGCCAAGCTTGCCTTCCACGCCAAGGAAAAGTCCCTTCCGGACACGGGACGGAGTCTTCAATCTGGTATCTTCATAGTCCTGGAGTCCGGCTGAAGGTATAGTTCGGCCATCCGGACACCCCCTAATCCAGGACTCCCTCAGTACTAATCTGTCCAAAGGAGATATGGAGGAATTTTGTCAACATGAGCACATCCGGCTTGATGTAGCATCAGTGGCTCACCCCCAGTCTAATGGTCAAGCAGAGAGGGCAAATCAAGAAATTTTGAGAGGTATCAAACCCCAGCTTGTGGTTCCTTTAAAGCGGACGTCGGGTTGTTGGGTAGAGGAGTTACCTTCTGTGTTATGGAGTATCAACACTACACCAAATAGATCGATGGGTTACACACCTTTCTTCATGGTTTATGGAGCAGAGGCGGTTCTTCCCAGTGACATCCGTCATGACTCGCCCCGGGTGGCGGCTTACGTTGAAGCGGAGAATGAGAAAGCACGTCAGGACTCACTGGACCTGTTAGATGAAGAGCGTGATTTAGCAGCAGCACATTCGGCGATTTATCTACAAGATCTCTGACGCTATCACAGCCGCCGGGTTAAGACCAAAACCTTTCAAGAAGGCGATCTGCTGCTCCGGCTCATCCAAGATCAAACTGATATGCACAAGCTATTCCCACCTTGGGAAGGACCTTTTGTGGTCAGCAAAAACCTTCACAATGGGTCTTACTACCTTATCGATGTTCGAGAGCACAAAGACTCACGCAAATCGGAGGAAGAGACCCAACGGCCGTGGAATATAGCTCTTCTTCGGCCTTACTATACTTTAGCCACAGGCTCTTCTTATGTACATATTTATGACAATGTATATATTATATAATAAACCAGAGCCTCAGTTAAAGCGGGGTCTCTGTTCTTTTTACATCATGTGTGGTTCCATGGGGGCTTCTACTTACACAGCGGAGTTCTATTAACCCGGCCTATCAAGCCACACAGATATGAAGGAAATCACTAGGGGGCTTGGTCGTATCCGAACCATAGCTACACCTCTTGATCGGTTTAAAACCAAAAAGGGAAATCACTAGGGGGCTTGGCTGTATTTACACCATAGCTACACCTTTTGATAGGCTTAAAAGCCAAAAGGAAATTATGTGGAACCAAAGAGAGTCTGTTGCATAAAGCACAACTCAAACATAGGTCACCACTGAGCATTGCTCAAATATTACTTGGGGGCTCCTTGCTTCTCAAAGAACAATGAGCTTGCACCCTTGTAGTAGGCTATCAAGCCAGGCTTGGAAGCCAGGTGTATTCACCTAAAACCCTGGGTTATCCTGCCTCTTTAAGTAAGCCACTCCGTCCAGGTAAACCTGGTATGACCCATCAAACGTTTGACAAGTCAGTCTCATAGACCCTGAACTTGTCAAAGTTAAAACGGTGACTGGTTAAAGATTGAGGTCCATCTTAAAAGGCTTTGAAAAATGGTTTAACTCAGCAGCCTGGCAGCCCATGAAAAGCCTCGATTTAGGGCCTGGCAGCCCATGAAAAGCCTTGCATATTTCTTTTGGATTTCCTGTTTTTAACCATCTTTTGATAAGGGATTTATGAATCATTTTTGATAAACCGGTGTTTATTACAACCCAGCGTGGCTTTCAACGCTTAGTTGACAGTACATGATCAGTTCTAAACCAGTAGTATGTTGCTCTGGTCTGGTTTTGACTAGATGTCACCAGCATTATACGAACAAATCGGTGGTTATTATAGCCCGGTATGGTCTTTATATGAACCGGCAAGAGGGCAAGGAGTCATCAACACTCCAGATTAGTGTTTTTCACCTTTACTATACAAACAGTTGGTCGGCTAACAAGATATATCCCAGGTATCATCTATTTTATACCTGGTTTCTACAATCTTGGTTATCCATCCAAGTTAGGTCTATATTTTGGGCATCATGACCCATCCAGTGGTAAACCACTAGGATACTTTCAAGTTTTTATGCAAGAGCAAAAGCCATAATGGACTATGCATATCATAACTCCCAAAGGCATGGCAGGTTTTCAGTAACAAGCAAAACAAACATGCTCGATGGCATGACAGATAAGGTGTTCATGCTATCCTATTACAAGGCGTTTTAAATAGCCCAAATTGAATAATTGTTTCAAAGAGTGGCAGACTGCAACAGGTAAACCAGTCTCCGGTTTATGATTCCTCCTCTAGACAGTTTGAAGATTGAGGGTCATCTTGCGCGGTCGCATTCTCCTCATCCCTACCCAGTCGCTGGAAATCAATCGTTGACCAATCGATTCCAGTTAAGGCTTGAAAAACGGCCTCTTCATGGATAAGGTTGGAAGGGTCAATGTCAGGAGCGTAAGTATGCTTACGGATTGGCAACACAAGATCTTCTACATTGTGGATCAGCACGGGCTGTCTTCTCCCTTCAGCATCATAAACCGGTTGAAAATGAGATAGATCTGTGTCATCTGCCAATTTGCTTGCTATAGGCCGCATCTCCTTTGTCAGCCTTCGAAGGTCATCATTGTTGAAGTTGGTGCCATCTTCCTTCACGCTGGGGTAGCCTTGGCCGATATCTGCCAGTTCAAGATCAGGAATCCACGCCTTGGCCCAGATTAGCGCGGTCAATGCACCTGACCTAACGGCTGATCTCTTCAGTTCATCCAACCGGGCAGGTAGCATGGCCAGCTTTTCGATGGTCTCTTTGATTAGCGATGGCGGAGGCTTGTTATAAGCAGCAATGCACATGACTCGCTGGGATCCAGAATACAACTGTTCTATCAAAGTGTAGGCCGCTTTAAGCTTTAGCCGCATATCGGAGCCCAGATGAGTTAGGCGGGTCCCTGTAATGGTACCGCATCAGTAAACCGGCTTTTGATAAGATGTTATCAATTGGAAAAACTTCAGATGCAGATACTTACCAAAGACAGCGGAGGTCATGGTGTTAATCTGCCGTTTTAACCCGGTCAGTTCTTCAAACAACGGTTTTAGGGCTGCTTCTGCGTCTTCGGCCTTCTTTGTTAAACCGGCCTTTTCTGTCTTAGCACACTCTTTGTTAAAGGTCTCTTTCAGAGCTAAGGAATTTGTCAACTCTTCCTTGGCCTTGGAAGCTTCTGCTTGCTAAGATTTGACGTTCTCCTGAAGGTCAGCGGTTTGAGCATCCCTTTTACTCAGCTCGGCCTGCAGAGGCAAGATATATCAACACTGACATATGTATATTTGAAGTACCAAGTGTATAACAAGTTATGCACTTTGTACTTGGGGGCTAATGCATATTTGTTCTATCATTAAAATTCTATTTGCAAGTCTCAAGTACAATGCAAGCATTATCCTTGACACTTGGGGGCTAATGTACATCTGTTCAAATGGATGGATGGATTAAAGACCCGGTTCACCTTGGAAAGATAAACTGGCCCTTGGGGACTACACAGGCAAAAACTACAGGAATACAATAATCACGTCTGGTTTACTTCAACAGATCAGTTGGTATATGGAGGACAGGTTTGCAAGAGTTAAAGTATTATAAAGTCCCGGTTTATGATTTCCATCATAAACCGGCCCTTGGGGGCTACTTGGGTTGATACTTGTACTTTGGATTTAAGAAAGGAAAAGTGATGAAAATACCTCATAGCGTTCCTTCATCAGGTTCACCAAACCGTCTTCGTAATCACGGTTTGAGTGCAGACGGTTTAGAAAACCAGAGTGGAGTTCTTGAGTGCTTTGATGGGCATAGTTTGACAAGTCGGTGCTCCATTTGCCTTTTTCCATGGCAGCACGCTCTTCCTTGGCACTATGTTTGGACAAGATTACAGGATTGCCAGGAGAGGTGTGACCAATACCAGTAATAATAACCTCGCCTTCTTTGTCTCCAGCAGCCTTTTCTGGGGTTGATGGAGTGTCAATAGCTCTCACCAGACTAGAAGATCTTTCACTAGTCCGGATTGGATTTGCCGGTTCATCATCAGGCACAGTAGTATCAACTTCTGTTTGTTCATCGGTATTGTGATCTTGAGGGGGTGGTTCATCAAAGGTAGCTTCAGGATTTGGACCCTCCGGTTTAGTAGTCTGCTCTGGTTCAGTAACCACCTGGTCTTCGGGCGGATTATCTCCCCCGAGCCTTTTTACCGGGTCTAGCTTTGGCTCTAAACAGAACAAGATGCAAAGGTTAGCACAACATATAAAGTATGAAACATCAAAATAAAGGGGTGAAGTACTTACCCAGCTATGGTTTTGAGAGGAGGGAGTTGTGTTGCTATTGACTCGCCAGAAGATGAAGGAGGTGTCACTTGATAATTCGAATCAGGCGGATTAAGAGGTTGTCGGAAATAGCCTCCTTGGGATAAGAAGTGTCAGAAGTGGGTGAGACCTCAGATCAGTGCTTTCGAACTGGGGTGTCTGGTAAACCGGTCGGAGTGACTTTTTGGCCGCTGTGTCGGGTTGTGCGACGAGCCTCATGCTACTGCTTCTTCAAAATAAATGTTGGATCCAAGTGAGCAAGAGGATGAGAAAAGCTTACTTTCCGGACCGCTTGACGGATTTTTTGTGTTGGCAGAGAGTCTGAACCGGAGGAAAGGATAATTACCTCTGCATCGTCAGCTTGGCTGCCCTCAGCATCCTCCTGATAAGTATCATTGTCAATGAGATGCATGAAAACTGAACCAAGTGAATCAAGTTCTACCTCAACTTCCGGTTCATCCGGGTCGTCATCCAGTTCCATACTGATGCGTTCAGGTGCCTTCCGCTTTGTGGTTTTCTTGACGGCTTTTGTTTTAGGACGGGAAGGCTTTGTTGCTTTCTCTTGAGGCTTCTTCTTCCAGAACGGATCATCACCCTGTTTAAAAATAAGCAGAAGAGTATTGAAAGATTGGACAGTCTAAAGATATCAAGTGTAAAGCAGAAGAACAGTAGTTACAGCAGGCGGTTTGTTTTTCGTGTAAAAAGGGTCTAATCGGGTTTGGCGGCAGACAACTTCTGACTCGTTCAATATTTTCTTGACAGCTTCAGTAACTTCTTCATCTGTTAGCTGAATATTGATATGGTGTTGGGAGTCTTCTACTTCACCAGTATATTCGCACATTAAGCCGAAGCGGCGACTTAATGGCAAGATGCTCCAAGATATCCAACAACGGACAAAGTCTACACCTGTTAAACCGTTGGCCAAGAAGGCTCTTAGCTTGGCGAGTTGAGGTGTGTACGGGGCCCATTCCTGGGCACTTAGGCGTTGTGGAAGTGGATGAGTATTGGCAAGCCGGTGGGCACGGTAACCCGGCAGAGGATTCTCATCTTCACGGGAGGTGTCTTTACAGTAGAACCAAGTTTGATTCCATTCTTTGGGGTGACTGTGGAGCTTGGCATTCAACCTCTTTTCTTTTTTGAATGGAGACGCTACCAAGTTCAGTATTGGGTCCGTCTACAAATTCAGTGCGCCGGTTTCGATGGAAGAAATCCCGGAACAGCTCCACAGCTGGCTCTTCTTGTAGGTACACTTCACAGAAAACTTGAAAGTTGCATATATTGGATACCGAGTTGGGTCCAATATCTTGAGGGTGGAGTTGAAAGCTGGCAAGTACATCCCGGAAAAACTTTGATCCAGGCGGTTTGAAACCACGGCCTATGTGATCAACAAACACCACTACCTCACCCTGCTTAGGGGTGGGAGGATTTTCCGGTCCAGGAACTCACCAGCGGATCTCATTCTTCTTTGGTAAAGTGCCGATCTTGACCATTCCATTCAGTTGTTCCTCTATAACCCAGGAGGGAGCCCAGTTGCAAGAATAAAACTGCTTGGCCATTGCAAGTGAAAAGCTGGAAAGAAATGTTGGTTTACTATTCATTCATAAGTGATAGATAAGGTGCAACAGGACAAAGGAATCCAAGTATGTAAATTTGGTAAACCGGAGGCTGATACAATTATGAAAGACAAAGCGATAAGCGGAAACAGAGATATACACCTATTATTAAACCAAAGTATGACAGTGGAGATAAAGGGATTGCCGGTTTACAAGGGGACTAATGGTATGTGATAGATTGCTTTCTACAAAGTTAAACCGTCCGTATTAGTGTGAAGGGTACAGATCTAAAAATGGCTAAGTGAGTAAAAATAGATTTCGCAAAGATTACGTTAGCATTTGGGATCTACCACAGGACAGGAAAGCAAAAAGATTAAGACCTAAAAAGGTTGGTCCCGAAGTGATTCACAAAAAGTCCAGATCGTTTTTTATGCAAAGACAAGGAATGCTATAGCTACCACATGGAACGCATCAAGCTTAAGGTCTTTCATCTATGGACTGAAGAGGAACAGGGAAGAACAGTGTCGAAGCTTTGATGAACTTTGATGAACATTGAAACCCTAGATAGATCTACAGAGGAGGAAAGGGGAAGACTTACAGCGGCTGTTGAAGCAGCGGAGATATGCCGCGACTCTCTGGTGCGATCAGGTCGATGCAGCGGCCAAAGGAGATGCAGAGGCGGAGCTCGATGATGGTGGCGGCGCTCGGGTGCAGGGTCGTCATGAGGAGGAAGAAGAAGAGAAGAGACGGAGGGGAAAAAGGAAATGACCCTCGGCCCTGTTTATAAGGTGAAGGAGGGAGGTGATAGGCGCGAGAATCAAGGAGCCGGAATATTGATACCTAACAGGAGCAGTCGCCTCGATTGTTGGAGGTTCATTACCTGAAGGTGAGATGTATCATTTTTAATACAAGATGATGTCATGGAGATTTATCATGATCCTGGAGTATGACATTGATACGTCTCCAACGTATCTATAATTTTTGATTGCTCCATGCTATATTATCTACTGTTTTGGACATCATTGGGCTTTATTATCCACTTTTATATATTTTTGGGACTAACCTATTAACCGGAGGCCCAACCCAGAATTGTTGTTTTTTTGCCTACTTTAGGGTTTCGAAGAAAAGGAATATCAAACGGAGTCCAAACGGAATGAAACCTTCGGGAACGTGATTTTCTAAACGAACAAGACCCGGGAGACTTGGACCCTACGTCAAGAAAGAAAAGAGGAGGCCACGAGGTAGGGGGCGCGCCTACCCCCCCCCCTCCCCAGGTGCGCCATCCACCCTCGTGGGCCCCCTGTTGCTCCACCGACGTAATCCTTCCTCCTATATATACCTACGTACCCCAAACGATCAGATACGGAGCCAAAACCCTAATTACACCATTGCAACTTTCTGTATCCATGAGATCCCATCTTCGGGCCTGTTCCGGAGCTCCGCCAGAGGGGGCATCGATCACGGAGGGCTTCTACATCAACACCATATCCCCTCCGATGAAGTGTGAGTAGTTTACCTCAGACCTACGGGTCCATAGTTAGTAGCTAGATGGCTTCTTCTCTCTTTTTGGATCTCAATACAATGTTCTCCCCCTCTCTTGTGGAGAACTATTCTATGTAATCTTCTTTTTGCGGTGTGTTTGTTGAGACCGATGGACTGTGGGTTTATGATCAAGTCTATCTATGAATAATATTTGAATCTTCTCTGAATTCTTTTATGTATGATTGGTTATCTTTGCAAGTCTCTTCGAATTATCAGTTTGGTTTGGCCTACTAGATTGATCTTTCTTGCAATGGGAGAAGTGCTTAGCTTTGGGTTCAATCTTGCGGTGTCCTTTCCCAGTGACAGTAGGGGTAGCAAGGCACGTATTGTATTGTTGCCATCGAGGATAACAAGATGGGGTTTTCTTCATACTGCATGAGTCTATCCCTCTACATCATGTCATCTTGCTTAAGGCGTTACTCTGTTTTTAACTTAATACTCTAGATGCATGCTGGATAGCGGTCGATGAGTGGAGTAATAGTAGTAGATGCAGGCAGGAGTCGGTCTACTTGTCTCAAGGTGACGCCTATATACATGATCATACCTAGATATTCTCATAACTATGCTCAATTCTGTCAATTGCTCAACAGTAATTTGTTCACCCACCGTAGAATACTTATGCTCTCGAGAGAAGCCACTAGTGAAACCTATGGCCCCCGGGTCTATCTTCATCATATTAATCTCCTACTACTTAGTTATTTCCTTTGCTATTTACTTTGCCTTTATTTTACTTTGCATCTTTATCACAAAAATACCAAAAATATTATCTTATCATATCTATCAGATCTCACTCTCGTAAGTGGCCTTATAGGGATTGACAACCCCTATTTGCGTTGGTTGCGAGGATTTATTTGTTTTGTGCAGGTACGAGGGACTCGCGCGTAGCCTCCTACTGGATTGATACCTTGGTTCTCAAAAACTGAGGGAAATACTTACGCTACTTTGCTGCATCATCCCTTCCTCTTCGGGGAAAACCAACGCAGTGCTCAAGAGGTAGCAAGAAGGATTTCTGGCGCCGTTGCCGGGGAGGTCTACGCAAAAGTCAACATACCAAGTACCCATCACATACCCTTATCTCCCGCATTACATTATTTGCCATTTGCCTCTCGTTTTCCTCTCCCCCACTTCACCCTTGCCGTTTTATTCGCCCTCTCTCTCTCTATCCTCCCTCTCTTTCTCTATTTGCCTCTTTTTGCCCGCTTGCTTTTTGTTTGCTTGTGTGTTAGTTTGCTTGCTTGTCACGATGGCTCAAGATAATACTAAATTGTGTGACTTCACCAATACCAACAACAATGATTTTATTAGCACTCCGATTGCTCCTCTTACCGATGCTGAATCTTGTGAAATTAATACTGCTTTGCTGAATCTTGTCATGAAAGATCCGTTTTCCGGCCTTCCTAGTGAAGATGCCGCTACCCATCTAAATAGCTTCGTTGATTTGTGTGACATGCAAAAGAAGAAAGATGTGGATAATGATATTGTTAAATTGAAGCTATTTCCTTTTTCGCTTAGAGATCGTGCTAAAGCTTGGTTTTCGTCTTTGCCTAAAAATAGTATTGATTCATAGAACAAGTGCAAAGATGCTTTTATCTCTAAGTATTTTCCTCCCGCTAAGATCATCTCTCTTAGAAACAATATTATGAATTTTAAGCAACTTGATCATGAACATGTTGCACAAGCTTGGGATAGAATGAAACTAATGATACGTAATTGCCCTACTCATGGTTTAAATTTGTGGATGATTGTTCAAAAATTTTATGCCAGATTGAATTTTGCTTCTAGAAATCTTTTAGATTCGGCCGCGGGAGGCACTTTTATGGAAATCACTTTAGGAGAAGCTACTAAACTCCTAGACAATAATATGGTTAATTATTCTCAATGGCATACTGAAAGATCTACTAATAAAAAGGTGCATGCGATAGAAAAAATTAATGTTTTGAGTGGAAAGATGGATGAACTTATGAAATTATTTGCTAATAAGAGTGTTTCTTTTGATCCTAATGATATGCCCTTGTCTACTTTGATTGAGAATAATAATGAATCTATGGATGTGAATTTTGTTGGTAGGAACAATTTTGGTAACAACGCGTATAGAGGAAATTTCAACCCTAGGCCTTATCCTAGTAATTCCTCTAATAATTATGGTAATTCCTACAACAATTCTTATGGAAATTATAATAAGATGCCCTCTGATTTTGAATCTAATATTAAAGAATTTATTACTTCGCAAAAGAATTTTAATGCTTTGATTGAAGAAAAATTGCTTAAGATTGATGATTTGGCTAGGAACGTTGATAGAATTTCTCTTGATGTTGATTCTTTGAAACTTAGATCTATTCCACCTAAGCATGATATCAATGAGTCTCTCAAAGCCATGAGAATTTCCATTGATGAGTGCAAAGAAAGAACCGCTAGGATGCGTGCTAAGAAAGATGCCTTTATAAGAGCGTGTTCTTCTAGTTCCTATGAAAATAAAGATGAAGATCTAAAAGTTATTGATGTGTCCCCTATTAAATCTTTGTTTTGCAATATGAATCTTGATAATGATGGGACAGAATATGATCCACCTCTACCTAGAAGGCGTTACAAGAATTCGAAATTTGTTGATCTTGATGCTAAATTGATAAAAGTGGGATTGAAGAAATTAAAACCCTAGATGTTGCTAAACCCACTATTATGGATTTCAAGGAATTTAACTATGAAAATTGCTCTTTGATTGATTGTATTTCCTTGTTGCAATCCGTGCTAAATTCTCCTCACGCTTATAGTCAAAATAAAGCGTTTACTAAACATATCATTGATGCCTTGATGCAATCTTATGAAGAAAAACTTGAATTGGAAGTTTCTATCCCTAGAAAACTTTATGATGAGTGGGAACCAACTATTAAAATTAAAATTAAAGATCATGAATGCTATGCTTTATGTGATTTGGGTGCTAGTATTTCCACGATTCCAAAGACTTTGTGTGATTTGTTGGGTTTCCGTGATTTTGATGATTGCTCTCTAAACTTGCACCTTGCGGATTCCACTATTAAGAAACCTATGGGAAGAATTAATGATGTTCTTATTGCTGCAAATAGTAATTATGTGCCCGTATATTTTATTGTTCTTGACATAGATTGCAATCCTTCATGTCCTATTATTCTTGGTAGACCTTTCCTTAGAACGATTGGTGCAATTATTGATATGAAGGAAGGAGATATTAGATTCCAATTTCCATTAAGTAAAGGCATGGAACACTTTCCTAGAAAGAAAATTAAATTACCTTATGAATCTATTATGAGATCCACTTATGGATTGCCTACTAAAGATGGCAATACCTAGATCTATTCTTGCTTGTTATGCCTAGCTAGGGGCGTTAAACAGTAGCGCTTGTTGGGAGGAAACCCAATTTTATTTTTATTCCTTGCTTTTTGCTCCTGTTTAGTAATAAATAATTTATGTAGACCCTGTTTTGGTTGTGTTTTTTGTGTTTAATTAGTGTTTGTGCCAAGTAGAACCGTTGGGAAGACTTGGGGAAAGTCTTGTTGAACTTGCTGTAAAAAACAGAAACTTTAGCGCTCACGAGAACTGCTGTCATTTTTATTTGGAAAGTGCTATTTAGTTAATTCTTTTTGAAATGATTAATAGATAAATTCCTCACGTCCAGAAATTTATTTTAGAATTTTTGGAGTTCCATATCTTGCGCTAGCTACAGATTACTACAGACTGTTCTGTTTTTGACAGATTCTGTTTTTCGTGTGTTGTTTGCTTATTTTGATGAATCTATGGCTAGTAAAATAGTTTATAAACCATAGAGAAGTTGGAATACAGTAGGTATAACACCAATATAAATAAAGAATGAGTTCATTACAGTACCTTGAAGTGGTCTTTTATTTCTTTCGCTAACGGAGCTCACGAGATTTTCTACTTTAAGTTTTGTGTTGTGAAGTTTTCAAGTTTTGG
This sequence comes from Triticum aestivum, assembly GCF_018294505.1. Classification (NCBI taxonomy): domain Eukaryota; kingdom Viridiplantae; phylum Streptophyta; class Magnoliopsida; order Poales; family Poaceae; genus Triticum; species Triticum aestivum. The sequence continues at coordinate 449,742,642 of NC_057812.1, read as the reverse complement.
GTAAAGATTTGATGGATTATGGAACAAGGAGTGGAAAGAGCCTAAGCTTGGGGATGCCCATGGCACCCCCAAGATAATCTAAGGACACCTAAAAGCCAAAGCTTGGGCATGCCCCGGAAGGCATCCCCTCTTTCGTCTACTTCTATCGGTAACTTTACTTGGAGCTATATTTTTATTCGCCACATGATATGTGTTTTGCTTGGAGCGTCTTGTATTATTTGAGTCTTTGCTTTTTAGTTTACCACAATCATCCTTGCTGAACACACCTTTTGAGAGAGCCATACATGATTTGGAATTTGTTAGAATACTCTATGTGCTTCGCTTATATCTTTTGAGTTATATAGTTTTGCTCTAGTACTTCACTTATATCTTTTAGAGCACGGTGGTGGATTTGTTTTATAGAAACTATTGATCTCTCATGCTTCACTTAGATTATTTTGAGAGTCTTAATAGCATGGTAATTTGCTTAAAATCCTAATATTCTAGGTATTCAAAGTTAGTAAAATTTTCTTTAAAGTGTTTTGAATACTAAGAGAAGTTTGATGCTTGATGATTGTTTTGAGATATGGAGGTAATAATATCAAAGTCGTGCTAGTTGAGTAGTTGTGAAATTGAGAAATACTTGTGTTGAAGTTTGCAAGTCCCGTAGCATGCACATATGGTAAATGTTATGCAACAAATTTGAAACATGAGGTGTTATTTGATTGTCTTCCTTATGAGTGGCGGTCGGGGATGAGCGATGGTCTTTTCCTACCAATCTATCCCCCTTGGAGCATGCGCGTAGTACCGAGGTTTTTGATGACTTGTAGATTTTTGCAATAAGTATGTGAGTTCTTTATGACTAATGTTGAGTCCATGGATTATATGCACTCTCACCCTTCCATCCTTGCTAGCCTCTTCGGTACCGTGCATTGCCCTTTCTCACATTGAGAGTTGGCGCAAACTTCGCTGGTGCATCAAAACCCCGTGATATGATACGCTCTTTCACACATAAACGTCCTTATATCTTCCTCAAAACAGCCACCATACCTACCTATTATGGCATTTCCATAGCCATTCCAAGATATATCGCCATGCAACTTTCCGTCATTTCGTTCATCATGACACATTCATTATTGTCATATTGCTTAGCATGATCATGTAGTTGACATAGTATTTGTGGCAAAGCCACCGTTCATAATTCTTTCATACATGTCACTCTTGGTCCATTGCATATCCTGGTACACCGCCGGAGGCATTCATATAGCGTCATCTTTTGTTCTAGTATTGAGTTGTAATCATTGAGTTGTAAATAAATAGAAGTGTGATGATCATCATTTTCTAGAGCATTGTCCCAAGTGAGGAATTATATAAAAAAAAGAGAAAAGGCCCAAAAAATGAGAGAAAAAGAGAGAAGGGACAATGTTACTATCCTTTGCCACACTTGTGCTTCAAAGTAGCACCGTAATCTTCATGATAGAGAGTCTCTTGTTTTGTCACTTTCATATAATAGTGAGAAATTTTCATTATAGAACTTGGCTTGTATATTTCAACAATGGGCCTCATCAAGTGCCCTTGGTCTTCGTGAGCAAGCAAGTTGGATGCACACCCACTAGTTTCTTTTGTTGAGCTTTCATACATTTATAGCTCTAGTGCATCCGTTGCATGGCAATCCCTACTCCTTGCATTAACATCAATAGGTGGGCATCTCCATAGCCCATTGATTAGCCTCGTTGATGTGAGACTTTCTCCTTTTTTGTCTTCTCCACATAACCCCCCTCATTATATTCTATTTCACCCATAGTGCTATGTCCATGGCTCGCGCTCATATATTGCGTGGAAGTTTATAGGTTTGAGATTACTCAAGTATGAAACAATTTCTTGGCTTGTCATCGGGGTTTTGCATGATGAGAGAATTCTTGTGTGACGAAAATGAAACATGACTAAACTATATGATTTTGTAGGGATGAACTTTCTTTGGCCATGTTATTTTGAGAAGACATAATTGCTTAGTTAGTATTCTTGAAGTATTATTATTTTTATGTCAATATGAACTTTTGTGTTGAATCTTTCGGATCTGAATATTCATACCACAATTGAGAAGAATTACATTAAAATTATGCCAAGTAGCACTCCGCATCAAAAAATTTGTTTTTATCATTTACCTACTCGAGGACGAGCAGGAATTAAGCTTGGGGATGCTTGATACGTCTCCAACGTATCTATAATTTTTGATTGCTCCATGCTATATTATCTAATGTTTTGGACATTATTGGGCTTTATTATCCACTTTTATATTATTTTTGGGACTAACCTATTAACCGGAGGCCCAGCCCAGAATTACTGTTTTTGCCTATTTTAGGGTTTCGAAGAAAAGGAATATCAAACGGAGTCCAAACAGAATGAAACCTTCGGGAACGTGATTTTCTCATCGAACAAGACCCGGGAGACTTGGACCCTACGTCAAGAAAGAAAAGAGGAGGCCACAAGGTAGGGGGCGCACCTACCCCCCAGGCGCGCCCTCCACCCTCGTGGGCCCCCTGTTGCTCCACCGACGTACTCCATCCTATATATACCTACGTACCCCCAAATGATCAGATACGGATCCAAAACCCTAATTCCACCGCCGCAATTTTCTGTATCCATGAGATCCCATCTTGGGGCCTGTTCCGGAGCTCCGCCGGAGGGGGCATCGATCACGGAGGGCTTCTACATCAACACCATAGCCCCTCCGATGAAGTGTGAGTAGTTTACCTCAGACCTACGGGTCCATAGTTAGTAGCTAGATGGCTTCTTCTCTCTTTTTGGATCTCAATACAATGTTCTCCCCCTCTCTTGTGGAGAACTATTTGATGTAATCTTCCTTTTGTGGTGTGTTTGTTGAGATCGATGAATTGTGGGTGTATGATCAAGTCTATCTATGAATAATATTTGAATCTTCTCTGAATTCTCTTATGTATGATTGGTTATCTTTGCAAGTCTCTTCGAATTATCAGTTTGGTTTGCCCTACTAGATCGATCTTTCTTGCAATGGGAGAAGTGCTTAGCTTTGGGTTCAATCTTGTGGTGTCCTTTCCCAGTGACAGTAGGTGCAGCAAGGCACATATTGTATTGTTGCCATCGAGGATAACAAGATGGGGTTTTCTTCATATTGCATGAGTCTATCCCTCTACATCATGTCATCTTGCTTAAGGCGTTACTCTGTTTTTAACTTAATACTCTAGATGCATGCTGGATAGTGGTTGATGAGTGGAGTAATAGTACTAGATGCAGGAAGGAGTCAGTCTACTTGTCTCGGACGTGATGCCTATATACATGATCATACCTAGATATTCTCATAACTATGCTCAATTCTGTCAATTGCTCAACAGTAAATTGTTCACCCACCGTAGAATACTTATGCTCTCGAGAGAAGCCACTAGTGAAACCTATGGCCCCCGGGTCTATTTTCACCATATTAATCTCCTACTACTTAGTCATTTCCTTTGCTATTTACTTTGCCTTTATTTTACTTTGCATATTTATCACAAAATACCAAAAATATTATCTTATCATATCTATCAGATCTCACTCTCGTAAGTGACCTTATAGGGATTAACAACCCCTATTTGCATTGGTTGCGAGGATTTATTTGTTTTGTGCAGGTACGAGAGACTCGCGTGTAGCCTCCTACTGGATTGATACCTTGGTTCTCAAAAACTGAGGGAAATACTTATGCTACTTTGCTGCATCATCCCTTCCTCTTTGGGGAAAACCAACGCAGTGCACAAGAGGTAGCAGACGTCATGACAGTCTACAAGATCAAGGTGAAGATGCAAAGGAGGAATTTTTCTAAGTGTTGAAGATTGACATGAACAAGTTCAAATCAATCTGGGGCCTAATGTTGGTAATATTACTACTGGACGTAAACCGGCCAGGAGTAGCTGTCGTGGTTCTAAGTCTGACAGTAATGTAGGGGGGTAGGTATGGAGAGGCAAGGTCTTAGCTATGGAGTAGTTGTAAGCACACGAGGTTTACGAGTTCAGGCCCTTCTCGGAGGAAGTAATAGCCCTACGTCTCGGAGCCCGGAGGCGGTCGACTGGATTACGCGTGTATGAATTACCGGGGTGCGAACCCTTTACACTGAGGAGGGGGGGTGGCTTATATAGAGTTTGCCAGAACCCTCCGGCCCTCGGTTGTGCAGGGTCTAAAATACATTTAGGTCGGGCGTTACTGGTAACGCCCCTAATAAAGTGCTATGATGACCATAAAAGCTACTTAATAACCGACCGTTAGCGTGCGGAGTGCCTTTAGGTCTCCTGGCCGTCGAGTGGTTGGATCTTGGTCGAGTGATTGCTTCTTGGTCGAGTGCCTTCGAGTCTGTCGAGTGGAACCTCCAAGTCGATTGAAAGGTGATTTGTTCTAGAGATGTCCTTAGGTAGAGCAGTTGGGACAGGTCCATGACCCTACCCTAGGTACATAGCTTCATCATTAGCCCCCGAATGGATCGAGGTTTGAGTGGGGAAGGAGTTGAGAACTTCTCCGACTCATTTTTCATGCCATGAGCATATCTCGTTTCGGATCGATGAACCTGAGTGGTGACAGCAACTTCCTTTTCAGTCGCCTTGATCCATTCTTAGTTTCTTGTCGAATGAGTTTCTTTACTTGAAAGGCTCCGAGTGACGACGTGGAGGAGATCTTCCATCTGACAAGTTGTTCTGCTGCCCGCAGATTTCGCGAGATTCAGATTTTGGGAAGCGCGCGGGACGGGGGAGGCCGCAGTAATCGGATGGGATAGGGCGGAGCCGCCTCGATCTCCGCGCCACCTTTTTCGCCACGTATCACGCGCGATTGTTACGGGATTTGACAGGACCGCCCGGGCCTACCAGTCAGCCACTCGGAAGCGACCTCATATAAGGTGTTGGACGGGGGTTTCTTGAACAGTGCGTTCCCATTCCCTCTTCTCCTCTTCAGGCTTATTCATCGCGCTCGCTCTCGCCCCAAAGCCACCGCTCCGTACACGTTTCCCCGGCAACTATGGGGAAGGAGAAGACCGCGACTCTGGAGCGGGCGAAGAAGGCGACGGCAAAGGCGAAGGGGAAGGCGACCAGTCGGGGTGGATCTTCCTTGCGAGTCGGCCTGCCGAAGGGCTGGATCCAGGGCGACTGGATACGCTCGGTGATCTGCCAAGAAGACCTCGACGACCTAGCCAAAGGAGGGTCGATCCCCCATGGATCGGCGCGGCTTCCAAGGAAGGAGTCCGAGCCGCAACCTCGGGAGGGTGAGCGCGTTCTCCTTGCCACCCACGTCGACCGTGGATTTTCCTTGCCTCCTCACCCTTTCTTTTGGGGATTTCTGAATTTCTTTGGGGCACAACTCCACCACTTCACTCCCAACACGATCGTGTATCTCGCTGCTTTCGTGTCTCTGTGCGAGAATTTTTTGGGTTGTCAGCCTCACTGGGGTCTTTTCAAGCACATTTTCACCTGTCGTTCTCAGACGGTGAAAAAGGCCAATCCGAGTGACGAGAGAACACAAGTGATTCAGATGTGTGGGGGTCTTGGTGTTCAGATGAGAGGGAAAAGTTCCTTTCCAGCCATGATTCTTCCCGACTCGGTTCGCGGATGGCAGTCGACCTGGTTTTACTTCAAAGACCAGTCGATGCCAGGCCAATCGACAGGCCTCCCTCCTTTTACCATGGATCGAGTGAGGAAACCCTCCTCTTTGAAGGTGCTCCTGGAGGAGAAGGCGCAGGTTAGGGTGCTGGTCGAACAAGTGGTCCAGCTTATCCGTGACGGGGTCACCGGTATGGATCTCTTGGACGTTTTCCTTCAGCGGCGCATCCAGCCCCTTCAAGCCTGAGACCATCCGATGTGGATGTATTCGGGTCTTGACGACTCCACTCGGATCCACCCGGAGGAGGTCGATGACGACACACTGGAGAAGTGGCTGTCGGGCATGACCGGAAACAAGGACAACCCCAGGGGAGCCAGGAGAGTTCCTCCATTCGACCAGTCCCATGTACCGGAGAAGGTCCGATTCTGAGCTTTTGATTGTAATCTGAATTCACTCGCGCTGCTGCCTATACTACGTCAACTGACTTTGTTCTCCCTGCTTTCTTTCAGGCCCTTATCGAAATGTATTCAATGCCCAACGGAGAGCAAGAGCAGGACCCGGAAGGAGAGGCGAGCGGTGGCGACAGTGGCGAATAGGATTCTGATGGTGAAGGGGACGAAGAAAGCGACGACTCAAGTGACGAAGAAGAAGTCGAGTCGCCTCCTCGCAGGGAGAGGCGGACCAAGCTTGACCAAGAACGACCGAGCGCCCGTGAAAAGGCGATTGCTCAGGCTGGTCAGTCTTCAAAGCGCCCTCGGACCTCTTCGCCAACTCCGACTGAAAAAGCGTCAAAGCATCCCAAAGTTGCGGAGCCGAAGCCTTAGAAGGCGTTGCCGAAGATTAATATTGACATCCCCGTTGCTTCTGCGTGAGTGTCTCCCTTTATATTCACTCGACGCCCCGTGCTGTTTGTTTTTCTTGATTTAACCAGACAAACTTTGGAACTGGCAGCGCTGCTACTTCCGGGACCTCAGCTTACAGGGACGATGATGAGGTAATGGAGGATGCGGTCACTTCCAATCTGGGTATGATTTCTGCCATTCTGTCTTTATTTGGTTGACTCAACTGCAATGTGTACCATTGGGTGGTGTGATTTTGGCGATTAAACTTTGAACAACTCCTAACATTATTGACCTCCCCGATGATGATGATGAAGAGCCCAAGAGGCCTTTGATGAGGAAAAATAGGCAAGCTCCTGCAAGCAAGGTACCACAGTCGACGCCGTGGGCGGAACCAGTCGTTCAGGACGCTGGTGATGCCAATCGGGGTTCTGTTACCTTCGTCGTGCCATTGTCGAGTGCCTTGCCTTCTTCATCGACTGCTCAGGCCCCTGTCGACCCACCTTCAGTTTTTGCGACCCATCATGTCCCAGAGGACGAAGTGAATGCTGCCAAGGAAGCCATACACCAGGCGGGCATTATGATGGAGAAGATGAAGACGATGCGGGATGCCAGTTAGGCCGCCTACGACGCCAGCTCGGCTCTCCAAAGCAACGTTCAGGTTAGTTGGTCGCCGCTTGTTCTGTTAGGATATGCTATCTGAAGACTCGCTTTCCGAAAATCTTTGCATCTGTACACCCACTGGGTGCGTCGATTAAATTTTTGAAGCGGTGGGGGCACGCTGAGTGCACCCACTGGGTGTAGTCCCCGAGACTACGGTCGACTGCTGGCAGTCGACTATAGCCTTTGTATTTTGATTCTTTCGCTCGATGCGGTCTGGCCGCGTCGAGTGTAGACCGAACTGGTAGTTTGTCTCTTCCACTCGGTCTGGGCAAGTGGGATCAAAATCGGTGGGGGCACGCCAAGTGCACCCACTGGGTGTAGTCCCCGAGACCGCGGTCGACTCCTGGCAGTCGATTGTGGTCTGAGTTCTATGGTCTGAGTTCTTCTTTCTCTCCTTTTTTTGCACTCGACTCCGGCGGGCCGGTCGAGTGGGATCATAACCGGTGGGGGCACGCAAAGTGCACCCACTGGGTGTAGTCCCCGAGACTATGGTGGACTGCGGGCAGTCGACCGTAGTCTTAGTATTTATTGTCTTTGTCATTTTTCGCTGTAAAATAACTTCTCCTCCCTGATTGCAGAAATCTTGTGATCTTGGAGCTCGCTTTGCTGACTTGGAGAGACAGCAGATCCAACTGAACCTTGACTTGGAATTGGCCAAGACAGAGCTGCAAAAGGCCAAGGATGACGCCAATGGTAAGACGAGCTTGTCGACTGGTCTGTCTTAGGCTTGAGTACCCTTCTGCTCTTTCTGAATCAAGCACCATTTCTTTGCAGAAAAACTGAGAGAAGCTCTGGCGAAGAAGGATCAGGATTTGGCTGCTGCTCAAAAGGAAGCTGACGACAGAACCGCTCTGGCTGAACAGAAACTGGCTTCGGTCGGCCAGTTGGAAGAAGAGAACACCAAGATGAAATCTGCTCTGAATGAAGCCAACAAGGAGTGCACGCGCTTGAAGAAGGACAATCTCAACCTATACGAGAAGATGGAAAGCATCGCTCGCAGGAGGGACGATCTGGAGAGCTATCTGAGGAGCCTTGCCAAGAAGTTGTTCATCAAGCTTGAAGGTACACATTTTGTTCCGACTGATGTTTTTTGTCGACTTAGCGTACGAAAATTGACTTATCCTTGGATCGTAAATGCAGAGTTTTGCCAGAACTTTGAGGAGGAGACTGGGCGGATTGAGCTAGGTTTGGACCCAATCAATTCTCCCGTGAAAGATGAAGCTGCCATGAATCTGCTCCGATTGGAATCCCGCATCGACAGTGTTGTGGACTACTTGGCTCGACTGAAGGTCGCCACGTCACGGATCGACACAGCGCTTTGGCCAGAGGCCATGCTCCATAATGATCTTGAGTCCCTGATGACTCGACTTAACGAGATCCCTGATCGAGTGCAGGAGTGGAAGAAATCTTCTGCCCGGTGTGGTGCTGATGTGGCTCTGTCTTTGGTTCGTGTCCACTGCAAGGAGGTGTGACAAGATAAGCTAGCAGCAATCAAGGTCGCCAACACCCAGAAGCATGACTTCCGATCTTTCATGGAGACTTTCATCGCTGCAGCCACTCGGATCGCCGACGGCGTCGACCTGGACAAGTTCGTCGAGCCTGCCAGTCCTCCTCGTGCGGAGTGAACAAACTTTTATGCCCCACCTTAAATTTGCCTCGGAATGCCGAGTGGTTTTTGTAACCATTAAACTCTTTCGGGCTGACTGCCCGAGCACTTCGATCTGTGGTCTGGAACCTTTAGGATTTATCTGAACTTGGTTTATCGTTGAATATCTTCATGAATCCTCCGTCGAGAGGAACTCGTTCTTCACTCGAGAAAACTTTTGAATTTGTGGCGCAGCTCCGAAGGAGAAGGTAGCAGTCGACCTGCACCTCGTTGTCCTTGCGGGTCAGCGATGGAGCGCATGTTGTATTTGTGGCGAAGCTCCCAAGGAGAAGGTGGCAGTCGACCTGCACCTCGTCGTCCTTGCGGAGTGGGATGAAGCGCATGTTGTATTTGTGGCGAAGCTCCCAAGGAGAAGGTGGCAGTCGACCTACACCTCGTCGTCCTTGTGGAGTGGGATGGAGCGCATGTTGTATTTGTGGCAAAGCTCCCAAGGAGAAGGTGGCAGTCGACCTGCACCTCGTCGTCCTTGTTGATTGAGATGGAGCGCACGTTGTATTTGTGGTGAAGCTCCCAAGGAGAAGGTGGCAGTCGACCTGCATCTCGTCGTCCTTGTGGATGGAGATGTGTTTCATACTTAGGCGAGTACTGGACTGCAGCTAAGCCCCCGAGTGGGAGGCTGGCTCACCACTCGGTAGGATTTTCAAATACTTAGGCGAGTACTGGACTGCAGCTAAGCCCCCGAGTGGGAGGGTCGCTCACCACTAGGTAGGATATTCAGATACTTAGGCGAGCACTGGACTGCGGCTAAGCCCCCGAGTGGGAGGCTGGCTCACCACTCGGTAGGATTTTCAAATACTTAGGCGAGTACTGGACTGCAGCTAAGCCCCCGAGTGGGAGGGTCGCTCACCACTCGGTAGGATTTTCAAATACTTAGGCGAGTACTGGACTGCAGCTAAGCCCCCGAGTGGGAGGGTCGCTCACCACTCGGTAGGATTTTCAAATACTTAGGCGAGTACTGGACTGCAGCTAAGCCCCCGAGTGGGAGGCTGGCTCACCACTCGGTATGATTTTCAAATACTTAGGCGAGTATCGGGCTGCAGCTAAGCCCCTGAGTGGGAGGGTCGCTCACCACTCGGTAGGATTTTCAAATACTTAGGCGAGTACTGGACTGCGGCTAAGCCCCCGAGTGGGAGGGTCGCTCATCACTCCGTAGGATTTTCAAATACTTAGGTGAGTACTGGACTGCAGCTAAGCCCCCGAGTGGGAGGGTCGCTCACCACTCGGTAGGATTTTCAAATACTTAGGCGAGTACTGGACTGCAGCTAAGCCCCCGAGTGGAAGGCTGTCTCACCACTCGGTAGGAATTTATTTTTACAAACTTAGGCGAAACGGATTCGCAGCTAAGCCACCCGCTGGGGGATTTCCCATGCAAACAAAAACAATAACAATCACTGGGAAAATTATAATGCTCTTGTCTTTGATAAATAAACTATAGAAGTTTTTCTTATTACATCTCATCCGAGTGAGAATTCAAGTATAAAAGGGGCGGAGCAGCTCCGCATTCCAGGCTCGTGGCTCATCAATCTGGCAATCGACATTATAAAGGTGGTACGCTCCATTGTGGAGGACTCTGGTGACTATGAAGGGACCTTCCTAAGTAGGAGCGAGTTTGTGTGGTTTCTGTTGATCCACTCGGAGGACCAAGTCTCCTTCTTGGAAGGCTCGACTCTTCACATTTCTGGCATGGAATCGACGCAAGTCTTGCTGATAGATGGTCGATTGAATCATGGCCATTTCTCTTTCTTCTTCCAGGAGGTCGACTGCGTCCTGCTGGGCTTGTTCTGCTTCATCTTCAGAGTAGAGCTCGACTCGGGTTGCGTTGTGAAGCAGGTCACTCGGCAAAACTGCTTCGGCCCCGTAGACCAGAAAGAATGGGGTTCTTCCGGTCGATCGGTTCGGGGTTGTCCTCAATCCCCAAAGAACTGATGGAAGCTCATCGACCCATGCACTTGCTGCGTGTTTGAGATCGCACATCAATCAAGGTTTCAGTCCTTTGAGAATTAAGTCGTTTGCTCTTTCCGCTTGTCCATTCGACTGGGGGTGAGCGACCCAAGCGTAGTCGACTCGTGTGCCCTGAGAGGCGCAAAAGGCCCTGAATTTGTCGGAATCCAAGTTTGACCCATTGTCGGTGATGATGCTGTGAGGAACTCCATATCTAAATATCAACTCTCTGATGAAACTGATAGCAGTGCAAGCATCAAGATTCTTGATAGGCTTAGCTTCAATCCATTTGGTGAACTTGTCGACTGCTACTAGCACATGAGTGAAGCCGCTCCTGCCTGTTCTCAGTGGTCCAACCATGTCCAGCCCCCAAACAGCGAAGGGCCAGACGAGTGGAATGGTTTTCAGGGCTGACGCGGGCTTGTGCGACATATTGGAGTAATACTGACATCCTTCACATTTGTCGACTATCTCCTTCACCATTTCATTCGCTCTTGGCCAGTAGAATCCCGCTCTGTATGCTTTATACACAATGGTCCGAGAGGACGCATGATGACCATAGGTCCTAGAGTGGATATCATCAAGGATCATCTGACCTTCTTCTGGTGCGATACACTTCTGACTGACTCCAGTCGCGCTTTCTCTATACAACTGTCCCTTGATGACTGTAAAGGCCTTGGATCGACAGACGATCTGTCGAGCCTCTTCTTCGTCCTCTGGGAGTTCTTTCCTTAGGATGTACGTGATGTACGGTATTGTCCAGTCAGGAGTGATGACCAAGACTTCCATGATCAGGTCAACCATAGCTGGAACTTCAACTTCAGTCGGATCCGTGGCACTTTTTGGCTGCGGGGCTTCTTTAGTGAAGGGATCCTCCTGAACTGATGGTGTGTCGATGTGTTCCAAAAACACATTGCTGGGAATGGCTTCTCTTTTGGAACCTATTTTTGCCAAATCACCAGCTGCTTGATTTTTCAGTCGGGGTATGTGATGAAGTTCTAACCCCTTGAATTTCTTCTCCAGCTTTCTCACTACATTGCAGTAACCAATCATGGTTGGACTTCTGACGTCCCACTCCTTCATCACCTGATTAACCACCAAATCTGAGTCGCCATAGACCATGAGGCGACGGACACCGAGTGAAATGGCCATGCGCAACCCATATAAAAGTGCTTCATATTCTGCCTCGTTATTGGAGGAATCAAAGTGGATTTGAAGGACATATCTGAGCTTATCTCCTCAGGGGGGAGACCAATACTACCCCGGCACCGGAACCATTCAACATTTTGGAACCGTCGAAGAACATGGTCCAATGCTTCGAGTGAACCTGAGTCGGCAGTTGCTGTTCAATCCACTTGGCGATGAAAACTGCTATTGCCTGGGACTTGATAGCTTTATTTGCCTCAAACTTGATATCTAGAGGAAGGAGTTCAATCGCCCATTTTGCCACTCGACCAGTTGCATCTCTGTTGTGCAGGATCTCTAACAATGGAGCGTCGCTGACGACTGTAATGGAATGATCAGAGAAGTAGTGAGCAACCTTCTTTGTGGTCATATAAATCCCATATACAAGCTTCTGATAATGAGGATATCTTTGCTTCGACGGGGTCAAAACTTCAGAAATATAATATATTGGGCGTTGAACTTTGAAGGCTTTTCCTTCTTCTTCCCGCTTGACCGTATGTACAGTACTGATGACTTGTCCCATGGCTGCGATGTAAAGCAGCAACGGCTCTTTGCTGATTGGGGCAGCAAGCACCGGCTGGGTGGAGAGCAGAGCTTTGAGCTCTGCAAACGATGCATCAGCTTCAGGAGTCCACTCGAACTTGTCTGACTTCTTCATCAATCGGTAAAGGGGCAATGCCTTTTCACCGAGACGAGAGATGAATCGATTTAAAGTGGCCAAGCATCCAGTAAGCTTCTGGATGTTGTGCACTCGCACAGGACTTTTCATTCAGAGTATAGTACCGACTTTTTCCGGATTGGCGTCGATTCCCGTTCGGAAACGAGGAAACCGAGTAACTTTCCGCCAGGAACTCCGAATGTGCACTTTGATGGATTAAGCTTGATAGCATACCTCCTGAGGTTGGCAAAGGTTTCAGCAAGGTCAGTCAGCAGGTCGGAACCCTTCCGTGACTTGACCACAATATCATCCATGTATGCTTCCACATTCCGACTGATTTGAGTGAGCAAACACTTCTGAATCATCCTCATGAATGTGGCTCCGACATTCTTGAGGCCGAATGGCATGGTAACATAACAGAAGCACCCGAACGGAGTGATGAAAGCTGTTTTGATCTTGTCAGGCCCATACAGACGGATCTGATGGTACCCGGAATAGGCGTCTAAAAAAGACAGTCGCTCACATTCCGCAGTCAAGTCGACTATCTGGTCGATGCGGGGGAGAGGAAAATGATCTTTCGGGCAGGCCCGATTGATTTGTTTAAAGTCAATGCACATGCAAAGTGACTTGTCCTTCTTGGGGACCATGACAACATTGGCGAGCCACTCAGAGTGGTAGATCTCTCGGATGAACTCCGCTGCTAAGAGCCGAGCCACCTCCTCACCAATAGCCTTTCTCTTCTGGACGGCGGACCGCCGGAGATGTTCTTTGACAGGTTTTACTTTTGAGTCGACTCGTAGGCAGTGCTCAGCCAGCTCCCTGGGAACACCCGGCATGTCAGAAGGCTTCCATGCAAAAATGTCCCAGTTCTCACGGAGGAACTGGATGAGCGCTTCTTCCTATTTGGAGTCGAGTGTTGTTGAGATATGAGTCGGAGCAGCACTGGGATCGGTCGGGTGAATGTGAGCCAGCTTCGTTTCGCCAGACGACTGAAAAGCTGATTCTGTAGCGGGCTTCTTGGCTCGCAACAAATCACTCGGGTCTGCAGTCTTCTGGTATTCCTGCAGCTCCACCACTGACATCTAAGCATCAGCGATCTTTGAACCTTTCTGAAAACACTCTTCTGCTTTCTTCCGATTGCCCGTAACAGTGATCACACCTTTGGGACCAGGCATCTTCAATTTGAGATACACATAACATGGTCGAGCCATGAAGCGTGCATAATCCGGCCTGCCCAAAATAGCATGATAAGCACTCTGGAAATCTACAACTTCGAACGTCAACTTTTCTTTGCGGTAATTCTTGGAATCACCGAAAACCACATCTAGAGAAATCTGGCTGAGTGACTCAGCCTTCTTCCCAGGAATGACCCCATGGAAGCTCATGTTGCTGGTACTGAGTCTGGACATCGGAATGCCCATCTCTTTCAACGCCTCAGCATACAGTATGTTCAAACCACTGCCGCCATCCATCAAGACTTTGGTCAGTCGAGTGCCTTCGACAACTGGGTCGACCACCAAAGCTTGCCTCCTAGGGGTGGCAATGTGCATTGGGTGATCGGACTGGTCGAATGTGATGGCAGTCTGAGACCACTTCAGATAACTGGGTGTTGCCGGAGCAACCATATTCACCTCACGGTTGATAACTTTCAGTCGACTTTTGCTTTCAACATCAGCAAAAATCATCAGGGTGGAATTGACCTGGAGGTATCCATCATCACTGTCTTCCTTGTCCTCAACTTTGTTCGACTCCTTTTCCTTATCTTTGGGCTACTTGCCCAGGAACTGCTGGATCAAGAGCCGACACTGTCGAGTGGTATGTTTCGGGTAAATGAACTTACCCTCTTCATCTTTCTTGGTGTGGATGTGACATGGCAAATCCAACACATCATTTCCGCCTTGGTCTTTAACTTTCTTGGGGTTCCAAGGTCCTTTGTGTTTCCCCTTAAACTTTCCTTGAGTTACAGCCAGGGCTTCTCCAGGAGCAGCTGGCTCGGCTTTCCGCTTCTGTTTCCGATTGGAATTTCCTCCGGTTTCTTGAGCGACTGACTTGAGCTTGCCACTCCTGAGTCAATCCTCATCTTCACCGTTAGCGTACTTGGTGGCAATCTCCATCATCCGATTCAGAGACATATCTCTGGTGCGACCGAATTTCAAATTCAGTTCTCTGTACTTGATGCCTTCTTTGAAGGCACAGACTGCTTGGTGGTCAGGCACATTCTCTACCTTGTGATGTAACGTGATCCATCTCTGGATGTAATCCCTCAAAGTTTCATTCGGCTTCTGCATGCAAGACCGCAGTTCCATCAGCCTGCCGGTCGCTTGCATGTTCCTTCAAATGTGGTGACAAACACTCGGGCGAGATCTTCCCAAGTGTAAATGCTGCTGGGTGCTAACTGATTGAGCCACGCTCTGGCCGAGCCCTCCAACATGAGATGAAGGTGCTTCATGGCCACTTCATCATTGCCACCGCCAATCTGGATGGCCACTCGGTAGTATTCAAGCCAAGTATCGGGCTTGGACTCACCAGTGAACTTACTGACTCCAGTCGCCAACCTGAAGTTGGGAGTAATCGCAGTGGCCCTGATGGCTCTACTAAAGCACTCTGGCCCCGAAACATGTACTCTGCTGCTGGTAGGTGCATCTCTGTCATGACCTTCTCGGTGAGCTCTGTTCTTGTCGACCAAACCTTGAACGAGAATGGATCTCGCATCAAAGCCTGGTTCCCTGGGGTCGACTGGCATCCTTCGCCCAACACTATGAGGGCGCCTGTCATCCTGCTGTCGAGGCACATACGACCCGCTCCTCAGGTGAGGGGTGGGCACTCGACGTTGATCGAATCGGTGATCATACTGCTCACAGTTCCCGTACTGATTACGTCGGTCCCCACGTCCCTCACGCCTTGAGGGCGATCTTGGGCCATGAGCCGACTGGACTGTGTCTGCAGCAACGGATCTGCTATGAATCTTGTTCTGCGACTGAGAAATAGCGGAATTCTGTTCTCCTACTGCCCGGAGTAACGCTCTGATCTGCAGCAAGCCTCTGCCAGCCTCCGACTGGGAAGGCTGAATCGACTCTGCTATACGGCTGCAGCTGCTAAATTCTGAATCGGAGTTCGATATACCTGCGGGGGCGGAAAGAGCTGACGTCGACTGGATTCTGGAACCCGTTGTCATGCACGCTCGTCGAGTGCTCGTTGGAGGTTCTCCAGTCGAGTGCGCTCAGCCAAGTTTGCCAGGCGCGCGTCCTCCAAGGCACGAGCCTTGGGGGCTTCTCCAACGATAGGAGTGTGCAGTGCATCCATGTTCCGGCGACGAAGTTCTTCTCTCTGCAGCGACGAGAGAGGCTCGGGGAGATATTCCTCATGGGGACGCGATGGATCGCCTCCACCTGCGCCTCCGTCGATGCGGGGAAAACCGGGAGGACTGGGCGGTCCATCAACCATCAGAACCTCCGCCGTCGGATCACTGCTGTCGCACTCGGATGCGGTCTCTGCGGAGCCAGTCGAACAGTCCGTAGAGGGATTTGTCGGGCTCAATCGCCGCGACTTGAGGGGTGGCCGACTGGCGTGCCACCGCGTGTCTCACCCACCGCTGAAGTCTCGGCCGACCGGAGCGCTTGCACCGGCGGGAAACAGGGAGGGAGGACAACACAGGAGCCGACCGATAGTGGGTCGACGGTTGCTGCAAGAGGACGCCACGGACACACACGCGAAAGTGCGTTGCTCCACGGACAGGGAGTGCGTCCACGTCGAGCGGAGCCTCCTGAAGCCAAGCGGAGTCGTCGGCGATGAACGTGAGCACGCCGAGACGGATCTCGCGGCCCTCCACCAAAACTCCGCCAGAAACCATGATGATTTGGATCGGAAAAGATCGCAACTCCTCCAACAAATCGCTAAAACACCGGCCCCATGGTGGGCGCCAACTGTCGTGGTTCTAAGTCTGACAGTAATGTAGGGGGGTAGGTATGGAGAGGCAAGGTCTTAGCTATGGAGTAGTTGTAAGCACACGAGGTTTACGAGTTCAGGCCCTTCTCGGAGGAAGTAATAGCCCTACGTCTCGGAGCCCGGAGGCGGTCGACTGGATTACGCGTGTATGAATTACTGGGGTGCAAACCCTTTACACTGAGGAGGGGGTGGCATATATAGAGTTCGCCGGACCCCTCCGGCCCTCAGTTGTGCAGGGTTTTAAAATACATTTAGGTCGGGCGTTACTGGTAACGCCCCTAATAAAGTGCTATGATGACCATAAAAGCTACTTAATAACCGACCGTTAGCGTGCGGAGTGCCTTTAGGTCTCCTAGTCGTCGAGTGGTTGGATCTTGGTCGAGTGATTGCTTCTTGGTCGAGTGTCTTCGAGTCTGTCGAGTGGAACACCTCCAAGTCGATTGAAAGGTGATTTGTTCTAGAGGTGTCCTTGGGTAGGGCAGTTGGGACAGGTCCATGACCCTACCCTAGGTACATAGCTTCATCAGTAGCCGGATTAACTCTATAAAGATTATAAGCCCATGAAGATGAAAGGATGATGGTGCTTTACAAAGGCCCAAGGCCCAAAGGCGAGTTAAGGCCTATAGATGTAAACCGATACTCTCATGTAACTTGTATTGTAAGTTAGAAGGAATAGAAAACGAGCCGGACATGTTTATGATCCGGCCTCGGGACTCTGTAAACCGGCGGGTGCCAACATCTGTATATAAAGGGACGACCCGACAGCGGTTTAAGGACAGACAGCAACTCGAGAGCCAGGCAAAGCAGATTCGCTCCCTGTTCATCGAAACCCTAGCAATACCAACACAACTAGACGTAGGCTTTTACCTTCATCGAAGGGGCCAAACTAGTATAAAAACCCTCGTGTCCCTTGTCCGGTTTAACCCCTTTAAGCTAACCCGTAGCGATGGCTCCACGACTAAGTCCTTCCATGAGGACATCTGCCGTGACAAACCCACGACAGGTTCAGATCTGAAATCATGGCACTCGGGCCCTAGTGACAAGCATTAAAATCATAGCAACATCAATCTCCGAACATAGTGGATACTATAAGTGCATCTAGTGCCACCCCTAGTTGGTTTTGGAGTATTGACGACAAACCTGGTTGAGGGACTAATGTGTTTGTGAGAATTGTAGGATAACACAGGTAGTAGTCCCTCATGATTCGGTTTACCTACCGGAGATGACCCCTAAAATGTGTGAAGACATTGAAGATGATGGTGGTATGTGAAGATATTCACATTGAAAACTATGACATGAGAAGACATCGCATGAAGTCTTTGCAGCGCGAAGACATAGTTGTTTCGTAGTTTCATTTTCTTCTTTGTTGAGTCATAGGAACCATCGTACTGTTAAGTGGGGTCCAAGTGAACAAAGTCAGAGTGAGTAAAGTGATGCTCAACCAAATCTGTGTCTTCAAGCGAAGACAATGAGAGCAAATCTTATCCAGAGCTGGATGAGTCAGCTTTACTTGTAGCCCAAGTCAAGCTGCCGCGTGTGTTTGAAATCTGACCGTTGGAACACGTGTCAGTTCCTTAGTGACCCAGGGTCATTTCGGACAAATCAGGTCGGGTTGCCTAGTGGCTATAAATAGTCCACCCCCTACACCATAAATTGATGGTTGCTCGGAGTTAGTGCACGACTTTTGTCGTTTGAGAGCAACCCACCTCCGAAGCATTTGAGAGAGATCCTTGCGAGGACAAAGCCCAAAACACCCAGAGCCCAAAGAGTGTTTGGCATCACTGAAGTCTTTCTGTCCGCGTGATCTGAAGACTTGTTACACTTGAGGACTATGAATCCTCTAGCCGGTTAGGCGTCGCATTCTGAGCATCCAAGAGTCATTGTGGATTGCCGGTGAATGAAGTCTGTGAAGGTTTAGAAGTCTACCTTGAAGACTTACCAGAGTGATTGGGCGGGGACTAAGTGTCCTTAGCTCAAGGGGAATAAGGTGAAGACACGGTCTTCTGAGTTGAATCTCAGCCTCCCTAACCAGACGTACAGTTGTCACAGCAACTGGAACTGGTCCAACAAATCCTTTGTCTTCACCAAGCAACTTCCTATCTCTTCCTTCTCTTTACTTACAGTTTCTCTTCATGAAGTCATTGCTTGCTTGCATTATATGTTTCACTTCACTGTGTGACTACTTGTTCTGATTGGCTTCATACTATCTTCCATCCTGATCCATACTGCCAGCTGCTAATAGTCTTCGTGCTTTCACTTCATTGAATACTTGACTATGGCTTGCTTAGTGTAGTCTACCTTCCACTACATGTTAATAGGTTCATTTCTATCATTTGTCCTCGAAACTTCCATGTTTTGAGGACTTTCATAAAAATCGCCTATGCACCCCCCCTCTAGTCGATAACTAGCACTTTTAATTGGTATCAGAGCAAGGTACTCCCTTGTTCTGTGTGATTCGGTTTAACCACCTGGAGTTTTAGCTATGTCAACTGTAGGGATAATGAAAGTCTCCGCTGTGTGCCCTGTCTTCGATTGCACTGATTACCCCTACTGTAAGAATAAGATACGCATGCATCTTGAAGCCATTGATGTCGATCTATGGTATGTCATCAAGAACGGCGTTCCCAAGACTGGTGAAGGTGTCACCCCTGCTGATGTCAAGAAGTTCGTTCAACTGGATTCTACTGCCAAGAACATCATTTGTGGTCATCTGACCAAAGGACAGTATGGCCGTGTGAGTGCTCTGCAAACGTCGAAGCTAGTCTGGGACTGGCTCTCCAAGGTCAACGAAGGCGTCTCAACCCAGAGAGATCAAAGGATCAGTGTCCTTCGCAACCTCTTCAACCGCTTCAAGAGAAATGACAATGAGAATGTTCAGCTCATGTTTGATCGCCTCACTGACATCACAAATGAGCTTCATGCTCTCGGCGCCACTGAGATCACCAAGCATGAAATCGTCAAGACACTCCTGAGATCACTTGACAGCTCATTCGACACCCTAGCCCTGATGATTCAAGAATGCCCCTGACTTCAAGACACTCGATCCGTCTGACATATTTGAGAGGCTCAACACACATGAGTTTTAGCTATCTGAGAAAAGAGATATCTATGGTCCCAACTATGGCCGAACTCGCGCTTTGAAGGCAAAGGTTGTTTCCTCATCTGAAGAAGAATCTGACTGCAGTTTTGGTGATCCTGAAGACATTGGAAAGGAGCTTGCTATGCTTGTGAAGAAGTTCCAGAAATTCACCATGAAGAAAGGCTTCAGAAAGTCTTCGCGATCCAGCTCAAGAAATGATGAGGCATCTACTCATGACCACAAGAAGAGAACATGCCACAAGTGCAAGAAACCTGGTCACTACATCTTTGAGTGTCCGCAGTGGGACAATGAAAACAAGAAGAAGAAGAAGAAGAAGAAGAAGAAGAAGAAGAAGAAGAAGAAGAGCAAGGAATATGATTCTGATGACAAGAAGAAGAACAAGAAATCCTCAAAGTCTTCTTCCAAGTCTTCATCAAAGTCCTCATCACACAAGAAGAGGTCGTCTGGCAAGGCTCGTGCTTTTGTTGGCAATGAGATGGATTCAGAGGAGGAGTCTGCGTCTGAGGAGGCGGAGGTGGAGTCTGAGGAGGAGTCCGACTCTGGCGTTGCAAGTCTGGCTCTAGCTACAACCTACGTTGCCAAGTCCATCTTCAACACTGAAGACAATGGCTCTGTCACCTACACTGATGCTAATGACAAGGACGACTCCGCTCCCACCTACTGCTTCATGGCACGTGGTGCCAAGGTAAACTCACACGATGCTTACTGATAACCCACAAGTATAGGGGATCACAACAGTTTTCAAGGGTAGAGTATTCAACCCAAATTTATTGATTCGACACAAGGGGAGCCAAAGAATATTCTCAAGTATTAGCAGCTGAGTTGTCAATTCAACCACACCTGGAAACTTAATATCTGCAGCAAAGTGTTTAGTAGCAAAGTAATATGATAGTAGTGGTAGAGGTAGCAAAAGGTAATGATAGCAAAAGTAATGGTTTTGCTATTTTGTAGTGATCATAGCAATAGCAACGGAAAAGTAGATAAGCGAAGAACAATATACGGAAAGCTCGTAGGCAATGGAACGGTGATGGAGAATTATGCCGGATGCGGTTCATCATGTAACAATCATAACATAGGGTGACACAGAACTAGCTCCAATTCATCAATGTAATGTAGGCATGTATTCCAAATATAGTCATACGTGCTTATGGAAAAGAACTTGCATGACATCTTTTGTCCTACCCTCCCATGGCAGTGGGGTCCTAATGGAAACTAAGGGATATTAAGGCCTCCTTTTAATAGAGTACCAGAACAAAGCATTAGCACATAGTGAATACATGAACTCCTCAAACTATGGTCATCACTGGTAAGTATCCCGATTATTGTCACTTCGGGGTTAACGGATCATAACACATAATAGGTGACTCTAGACTTGCAAGATAGGATCTAGAACTCTCATATATTGATGAAAACATAATAGGTTCAGATCTGAAATCATGGCACTCGGGCCCTAGTGACAAGCATTAAGCATAGCAAAGTCATAGCAACATCAATCTCAGAACATAGTGGATACTAGGGATCAAACCCTAACAAAACTAACTCGATTACATGATAAATCTCATCCAACCCATCACCGTCCAGCAAGCCTACGATGGAATTACTCACACACGGCGATGAGCATCAAGAAATTGGTGATGGAGGAAGGTTGATGATGACGATGGCGACGGATTCCCCTCTCCAGAGCCCCGAACGGACTCCAGATCAGCCCTCCCGAGAGGTTTTAGGGCTTGGCGGTGGCTCCGTATCGTAAAACGCGATGAATCCTTCTCTCTAATTTTTCTCTCCCTGAAAGCAAATATATAGAGTTGGAGTTGAGGTCGGAGGAGCTCTAGGGGGCCCACGAGGTGGTGGGCGCGCCCTAGGGGGGCAGGCGCACCCCCCACCCTCGTGGACAGGTGGTGGGCCCCCTGGTCTTCATCTTTTGCAAGGATTTTTTATTATTTTCGAATAGATGTTCCGTGAAGTTTCAGGTCATTCCGAGAACTTTTGTTTATGCACAAAATAACACCATAGCAATTCTGCTGAAAACAGCGTCAGTCCGGGTTAGTTCCATTCAAATCATGCAAGTTAGAGTCCAAAACAAGGGCAAAAGTGTTTGGAAAAGTAGATACGACGGAGATGTATCAACTCCCCCAAGCTTAAACCTTTGCTTGTCCTCAAGCAATTCAGTTGATAAACTGAAAGTGATAAAGAAAAACTTTTACAAACTCTGTTTGCTCTTGTTGTTGTAAATATGTAAAGCCAGCATTCAAGTTTTCAGCAAAGATTATGACTAACCACATTCACAATAACGCTTACGTCTCAAGTTTACTCATATCAATGGCATAATCAATTACCGAGCAATAATAATAACTCTCGGATGACAACACTTTCTCAAAACAATCATAATATGATATAACAAGATGGTATCTCACTAGCCCTTTCTGAGACCGCAAAACATAAATGCAGAGCACCTTTAAAGATCAAGGACTGACTAGACATTGTAATTCATGGTAAAAGAGATCCAGTCAAGTCATACTCAATGTAAACTAACAATAATGAATGCAAATGACAGTGGTGCTCTCCAACTGGTGCTTTTTAATAAGAAGATGATGACTCAACATGAAAGTAAATAGATAGGCCCTTCGCAGTGGGAAGCAGGGATTTGTAGAGGTGCTAGAGCTCGGTTTTGAAATAGAGATGAATAATATTTTGAGCGGTATACTTTCATTGTCAACATAACAACCAAGAGATGGCAATATCTTCCATGCTACACACATTATAGGCGGTTCCCAAACAGAATGGTAAAGTTTATACTCCCCCTCCACCAACAAGCATCAATCCATGGCTTGCTCGAAACAACGAGTGCCTCCAACTAACAAGAGTCCCAGGGGGAGTTTTGTTTGCAATTATTTTGATTTAGTTTGCATAAAGCATGGGACTGGGCATCCCGATGACCAGCCATTTTCTCGTGAGTGAGGAGCGGAGTCCACTCCTCTTGAGAATAACCCGCCTAAGATGGAAGGTACGGACATCCCTAGTCGATACATGAGCTATTCGAGCATACAAAACAGGATATTTATTTGAAGGTTTAGAGTTTGGCACATACAAATTTAATTAGAACGGCAGGTAGATATCGTATATAGGTAGGTATGGTGGACTCATATGGAATAACTTTGGGGTTTAGGGGATTGGGTGCACAAGCAGTATTCCCGCTTAGTATAGGTGAAGGCTAGCAAAAGACTGGGAAGCGACCAGCTAGAGAGAGACAATAGTCATGAACATGAATTAAAATTAATCAACACCGAATGCAAGATTGAGTAGGATATAATCCACCATGAACATAAATATCATGAAGGCTATGTTGATTTTGTTTCAACTACATGCGTGAACATGCGCCAAGTCAAGTCACTTAAATCATTTAGAGGAGGATACCACCCTATCATACCACATCACAACCATTTTAATAGCATGTTGGCACGCAAGGTAAACCATTATAAGCTCCTAGCTAATCAAGCATGGCACAAGAAACTATGATCTCTAGTTGTCATTGCAAACATGTTTATTCATAATAGGCTGAATCAGGAACGATGAACTAATCATATTTACAAAAACAAGAGAGGTCGAGTTCATACCAGCTTTTCTCATCTTAGTGATGACCAATAAGTATAGGGGATCTATCGTAGTACTTTTGATAAGTAAGAGTGTCGAACCCAACGAGGAGCAGAAGGAAATGATAAGCGGTTTCCAGCAAGGTATTCTCTGCAAGTACTGAAATAAGTGGTAACAGATAGTTTTGTGATAGGATAATTTGTAACGAGCAACAAGTAACAAAAGTAAATAAAGTGCAGCAAGGTGGCCCAATCCTTTTTTAGCATAGGACAAGCCTGGACAAACTCTTATACGATGTAAAGCACTCCCGAGGACACATGGGAATATCGTCAAGCTAGTTTTCATCACGTTCATATGATTCGCGTTCGGTACTTTGATAATTTGGTATGTGGGTGGACCGGTGCTTGGGTGCTGCCCTTAATTGGACAAGCATCCCACTTATGATTAACCTCTATTGCAAGCATCCGCAAATACAACAAAAGTATTAAGGTAAACCTAACCATAGCATGAAACATATGGATCCAATTCAGCCCCTTACGAATCAATGCATTAACTAGGGTTTAAGCTTCTGTCACTCTAGCAACCCATCATCTACTTATTACTTCCCAATGCCTTCCTCTAGGCCCAAATAATGGTGAAGTGTCATGTAGTCGATGTTCACATAACACCACTAGAGGAGGGACAACATACATCTCATCAAAATATTGAGCGAATACCAAATTCACATGACTACTAATAGCAAGACTTCTCCCATGTCCTCGGGAACAAAAGTAACTACTCACAAAGCATAAACATGTTCATAATCAGAGGGGTATTAATATGCATATAGGATCTAAACATATGATCTTCCACCAATTAAACCAACTAGCATCAACTACGAGGAGTAATTAACACTACTAGCAACCTACTAGCACCAATCCCGGACTTGGAGACAAGAATTGGATACAAGAGATGAACTAGGGTTTTGAGAGGAGATGGTGCTGATGAAGATGTTGATGGAGATTGCCCTCTCCCGATGAGAGGAGCGTTGGTGATGATGATGGCGATGATTTCCCCCTCCGGGAGGGAAGTTTCCCCGGCAGAACAGCTCCGCCAGAGCCCTAGATTGGTTCCGCCAAGGTTCCGCCTCATGGCGGCGGAGTTCTGTCCAAGAAGATGGCTACCGGAGGGCCACCAGGGGGCCCACGAGGTAGGGGGCGCGCCCCCCACCCTCGTGGAAGGGTGTGGCCCCCCTGGTGAGGTTCTTGCGCTCAGTATTTTTTATATATTTGGAAAACATCATCCGTGAAGTTTTAGGACTTTTGGAGCTGTGCAGAATAGGTCTCTAATATTTGCTCCTTTTCCAGCCCAGAATCCCAGCTGCCGACATTCTCCCTCTTTATGTAAACCTTGTAAAATAAGAGAGAATAGGCATAAGTATTGTGACATAATGTGTAATAACAGCCCATAATGGAATAAATATTGATATAAAAGCATGATGCAAAATGGACGTATCAACTCCCCCAAGCTTAGGCCTCACTTATCCTCAAGCGAAAAGCCGAAATCGAAAAATATGTCCACATGTTTAGAGATAGAGGTGTCGATAAAAATAAAATATGGACATGAGGGCATCATGATCATTCTTAGAACAACAACTTATATAATTCTTGTCATATAATCTCTAATGCTAGAGTAATAATTCAATCACAATATCAAGTATGAATCGTAAACTTCATTGAAAACTAACAAACTACAATCTCAGTCATTGAAGCAATTGCAATTTATCATAACATAGGAAAGAGTCAATGTATAAGAGCTTTTCAGCAAGTCCACATACTCAACTATCATATAATCTTTCACAATTGCTGACACTCACGCAATACTTATGGGTATGGAGTTTTAATCGGACACAGAGAAAGATAGGGGCTTATAGTTTTGCCTCCCAACGTTTTACCTCAAGGGTAATGTCAACAGTAATAGTTCATGAAAACTCACATCCAATTAGCCATATATACCAGGATCTTTCCAACATATTGTGCTTGCCAAAGGATAAAGTGTAAAAAGGAAGGGTGAAGATCACCATGACTCTTATGCAATGTAGGAGATAAAAGTAAAAGATAGGCCCTTCGCAGAGGGAAGCAGAGGTTGTCATGCGCTTTTATGGTTGGATGCACAAAATCTTAATGCGAAAGAACGTCACTTTATATTGCCACTTGTGATATGGACCTTTATTATGCAGTCTGTCGCTTTTATTACTTCCATATCACACGATCGTATAAAGCTTATTTCCTCCACACCAATCAATCATACATATTTAGAGAGCAATTTTTATTGCTTGCACCGATGACAACTTACTTGATGGATCTTACTCAATCCATAGGTAGATATGGTGGACTCTTATGGCAAGACTGGTTTAAGGGTATTTGGAAGCACAAGTAGTATCTCTACTTGGTGCAATGAATTTGGCTAGCATGAGGGGGAAAGGCAAGCTCATCATGTTGGAAGATCCAAGACAATATAATTTATCTCAGATGTAAGAAAACATAACCCATTACGTTGTCTTCCTTGTCCAATGTCAACTCTTTAGCATGTCATATTTTAATGAGTGCTCACAATCATAAAAGATGTCCAAGATAGTATATTTATATGTGAAGACCTCTCTTTATTTATTACTTCCTATTAATTGCAACGATGACCAAAACTGTGTTTGTCAACCCTCAACAACTTTTATTCATCATACTCTTTCTATGTGAGCTCATTACTCTCCATAAGACTCACATGATCTCTTTGTTTCTTTTTATTTCTTTCTCTTTTCTTTTATTCACTTAGGATCATGGCAAAATAATCAAGCCCTTGACTCAACACTAATCTTTATTATATAGCTCACGGACTCGATTACATAGAAGGATAATAAAGCAAAACTCACAACTAGATCATACTAAGAACTTTTATTCTACTAGATCAAGATATTACCAAAAGGATCAAACTAAGAAAAACGGTAAAGATAAAGTGATGGTGATACGATACGATACCGGGGCACTCCCCCAAGCTTGGTAGTTGCCAAGTGGAGTGCCCATACCAGATACTCAATTCTTCTTTGTTGGTGGAGACGGTGGTGATTTTGTTGATGGAGTAGGCTTGTTGTCCCCCTTCCAAGGCATAGGCTCACCATCATAGAAGGATGACCGAGTCTCCGGGATCCTCAAATCTGCAGCCAAACTCATCCTTTTGAATCTATATTCGTACTCACAGTTTTGGTTTTGCAGGTCATAGATTTGAGCTTGAAGGTGCTCGATTTTCTCGTGAAGCTTGAAGATGGTCTCCCCGATGTTGTCGGCATCCAGCTTGTGTTTGTTGGTGAATTCTGTGATCATCATGTAGTTGGAGTTGAGTCCACGCTCCACCATCCCCTAACACTTGAAAACGTGTTGCGCCATTGCTTCAAGCCTCGTCTCCACGCTTCCAGTCCCCTTTGGTCCCTCGGCATCACGGATGTGCAGCAACCCATCACGCATCTCAATGGTTTGAGGGTGTCACTTCACCTCCGCGAGGTAAGGGTTGATGACCTTCTCGAAAAACTTGTCCTTGGTGGCACTTGGAGATGTCACGATAACCTAAATCTGTCAAAAAAACAGTTCGAAACAAATACAGGAGATTTTTGCGTGATACGGGAGTCAAAACCTCCGAGAGATTATATAATGAATTTTTACCGACCAAAATACGTGGCGTGTATGAAAATGGAGTACGGAGAGCACACGAGGTGCCCACGAGGTAGGGGGCGTGCCCAGTAGGGCAGGGCGCGCCCTCCACCCTCGTGGAGCCCTCGTGTCCTTCCCGGACTGCTGCTTATTTTTCTATTTTTCTAAATATTGCAAGAAATATTGCCTTAAAAATTGTTTTGGAGTCGGTTTACTTACCGTACCACATACCTATTCCTTTTCGGAGTCTGAAACGTTCAGAAAGTGTCCTTTATGTATTCCTCCGGGGTTACGGTTTCGATAACGTTGGTTTCAACATTTATGGGATTACCTGAGATATAGTGTTTGATTCTTTGACCATTCACCACCTTCGGATTGGTGCCTTCGAAGTTGTTGATTTTTATGGCACCAAAACGGTAGACCTCCTCGATAATGTAAGGGCCCTCCCATTTAGAGAGGAGTTTTCCTGCAAAAAATCTTAAACGAGAGTTGTATAGCAATACATAATCACCTACATTAAACTCACGCTTTTGTATCCTTTTGTCATGCCATCTTTTAACTTTTTCTTTAAACAACTTGGCATTTTCGTAGGCTTGGGTTCTCCATTCATCAAGTGAGCTAATATCAAATAACCTCTTCTCTCCGGCAAGTTTAAAATCATAATTAAGTTCTTTAATAGCCCAATAAGCCTTGTGTTCTAGTTCGAGAGGTAAGTGACATGCTTTTCCATAGACCATTTTATACGGAGACATACCCATAGGATTTTTATATGCAGTTCTATAGGCCCATAATGCATCATCAAGTTTCTTGGACCAATTCTTTCTAGACCTATTAACAGTCTTTTGCAAAATTAATTTGAGTTCTCTATTACTCAATTCTACTTGACCACTAGACTGAGGGTGATAAGGAGATGCAATTCTATGATTAACATCATATTTAGCAAGCATTTTACGGAAAGCACCATGAATAAAATGTGAACCACCATCAGTCATTAAATATCTAGGGACTCCAAATCTTGGAAAAATAACTTCTTTAAGCATTTTAATAGAAGTGTTATGATCAGCACTACTAGTTGGAATAGCTTCTACCCACTTAGTAACGTAATCAACAACAACTAAAATATGTGTATATCCATTAGAGGAAGGAAAAGGTCCCATATAGTCAAAGCCCCAAACATCAAATGGTTCAATAACAAGTGAATAATTCATAGGCATTTCTTGACGTCTACTAATATTACCAATTCTTTGACATTCATCACAAGATAAGACAAACTTACGGGCATCCTTGAAGAGAGTAGGCCAATAAAAACCAGATTGCAGTACCTTATGTGCAGTTCTATCTCCAGCATGGTGTCCTCCATAAGCTTCGGAGTGACACTTGCGTAGGATCTGTTCCTGTTCATGCTCAGGTACACAACGTCTAATAACACCATCTACTCCTTCTTTATAAAGATGTGGGTCATCCCAAAAGTAATGCCTCAAATCATAGAAGAACTTTTTCTTTTGCTGGTATGTGAAACTAGGTGGTATAAACTTAGCAACAATGTAATTAGCATAATCAGCATACCATGGAGCAGTATGAGAAGCATTTATGACATTTAATTGCTCATCAGGAAAGCTATCATCAATAGGTAGTGGGTCATCAAGCACATTTTCTAACCTAGACAAGTTGTCTGCAACGGGGTTCTCAGCTCCTTTTCTATCAACAATATGCAAATCAAATTCTTGTAGCAAGAGAACCCATCTAATAAGTCTAGGTTTAGCATCTTTCTTTTCCATAAGATATTTAATAGCAGCATGATCAGTGTGAATAGTTACTTTAGAATCAACAATATAAGGTCTAAACTTATCACAAGCAAATACAACTGCTAAGAATTCTTTTTCAGTAGTAGCATAATTTCTTTGAGCATTGTCTAGAGTTTTACTAGCATATTGAATAACATTTAGTTTCTTATCAACTCTTTGTCCTAGAACAGCACCTACAGCATAATCACTAGCATCACACATAATTTCAAAGGGTAAATTCCAATCAGGTGGCTGAACAATAGGTGCAGAGATCAATGCTTTCTTAAGTATTTCAAATGCTTCTACACAATCATCATCAAAAACAAATGGTATATCTTTTTGTAATAAATTAGTCAGAGGCCGAGAGATTTTTGAGAAGTCCTTAATGAACCTCCTATAAAAACCGGCATGACCAAGGAAACTTCTTATACCTTTGATGTCCTTGGGACATGGCATCTTTTCAATAGCATCAACCTTGGCTTTATCAACTTCAATACCTCTTTCAGAAACTTTATGCCCCAAGACAATACCTTCATTAACCATAAAGTGGCACTTTTCCCAATTCAAGACAAGATTAGTTTCTTCACATCTCTGCAAAACTCGATCAAGGTTGCTCAAGCAATCATCAAAAGAAGATCCATAGACGGAAAAGTCGTCCATGAAAACCTCACAAATCTTTTCACAAAAGTCAGAGAATATAGCCATCATGCATCTTTGAAAGGTAGCAGGTGCATTACATAAACCAAAAGGCATACGTCTATAAGCAAAAGTACCAAAAGGGCATGTAAAAGTAGTCTTTGATTGATCTTTGGCTGACACAGGTATTTGAGAGAAACCAGAATAACCATCTAGAAAGCAAAAATGTGTATGTTTGGATAATCTTTCTAGCATTTGATCGATAAAAGGTAAGGGGTAATGATCTTTTTTAGTAGCCTTATTTAATTTGCAGAAATCAATTACCATCCTATAACCTATAATAATTCTTTGAGGAATCAATTCATCTTTATCATTAGGAACAACAGTAATACCTCCCTTCTTAGGGACACAATGGAAATGGCTTACCCACTGACTATCAGCAACGGGATAAATTATACCTGCCTCAAGGAGCTTTAGTATCTCCTTTCTTACCACTTCTTTCATTTTAGGATTCAACCAGCGTTGATGATCACGAACTGGTTTAGCACCTTCTTCCAAATTAATTTTATGTTGACATAGAGTGGGACTAATGCCCTTAAGATCATCAAGAGTATACCCAATAGCAGCACGGTGCTTCTTCAGAGTTTTCAATAATCTCTCTTCTTCATGTTCTGAAAGGTTAGCACTAATAATAATAGGATATATATTTTTCTCATCAAGATAAGCATATTTAAGGGTATTAGGTAACGGTTTAAGCTCAAACACGGGATCACCCTTGGGTGGAGGAGGATCCCCTAGGATTTCAACAGGTAAATTATTTTTCAGAATAGGTTCTGTTTAAAGAATACTTCATCTAATTCCCTTCTTTCATTCATAAACATATTGTTTTCATGGTATAGCAAATATTGTTCTAAAGGATCACTAGGAGGTACGACAATAGAAGCAAGACCAATAATTTCATCCTTACTAGGTAATTCTTCTTCACGGTGTTGTCTACTAAATTTAGAAAAATTAAATTCATGAGTCAGATCATCTAAACCGACAGTAACAACATCTCTTTTTCAATCTATGGTAGCGTTAACAGTATTTAAGAAGGGTCTAACAAATATAATGGGACAAAAGCTATCTTGTGGGGAACCAAGAACAAGAAAATCAGCAGGATATTTAGTTTTCCCACACAAGACTTCAACATCTCTAACAATTCCCATTGGTGAAATAGTATCTCTATTGGCAAGTTTAATTGTGACATCAATATCTTGCATCTCAGCAGGTGCAATATCATGCATAACTTCTTTGTATAAGGAATAAGGTATTGCACTAGCACTAGCACCCATATCACATAAGCCATGATAACAATGATCTCCTATTTTAACAGAAATAACAGGCATGCCTACTACATGTCTAGGTTTATCTTTATCACAGGGTTTAGCAATTCTAGCAGTTTCATTACAGAAATAAATAACATGCCCATCAATATTATCCGACAAGAGATCTTTAACAATAGCAATATTAGGTTCGACTTTAACTTGCTCAGGAGGTGTATATGTTTTAATATTTCTTTTACAAACCACAGTTGAAGCTTTAGCATGATCCTTTATCCTAATAGGGAAAGGTGGTTTCTCAACATAAGAAGTAAGGACAATAGGATCATTATAAGTAATAGTCTTTTCTTCAACTTTAATAGGTGCAGCTACTTTTACTTCTATGGGAGGATGATATTTAAACCACTTCTCCTTGGGGAGATCAACATAAGTAGCAAAAGATTCACAGAAAGAAGCTACTATCTCAGAGTCCAGTCCATATTTAGTGCTAAATTTACGAAAAATATCGGTATCCATAAAAGATTTAACACAATCAAAACTAGGTGTCACACTTGACTCCTTACCATTGTCGAGGTCCCAATCTTCAGAGTTGCGTTTAATTCTTTCCAATAAATCCCATTTGAATTCAATAGTCTTCATCATAAAAGAGCCAGCACAAGAAGTATCAAGCATGGTGCGATTGTTACCAGAAAGCCGAGCATAAATTTTTTGAATAATCATTTCTCTTGAGAGCTCATGATTGGGGCATGAATATAACATTGATTTAAGCCTCCCCCAAGCTTGAGCGATGCTTTCTCCTTCGCGAGGCCAAAAATTATATATATAATTGCAATCACGATGAACAAGATGCATAGGATAAAACTTCTGATGAAATTCCAATTTCAATCGTTTGTAATTCCAAGACCTCATATCATCACATAGCCTATACCATGTCAATGCATCTCCCCTCAAAGATAAGGGAAAGACCTTCTTCTTAACAACATCTCCGGGTACACCTGCAAGCTTAAATAATCCACAAACTTGATCCACATATATCAGATGTTCATCAGGATGTTTTGTTCCATCTCCTAGAAAAGGATTAGCTAGCAGTTTTTCTATCATACCTGAAGGAACTTCAAAGCAAGCATTTTCATTTTCATTTTCATTTTCAGTAGGTTCAGTAGGTTGAGGAGCAACTCTTTGCTCTACTGGTCGGGGTGAAGATACCCCGAACAAGCCCCTCAGAGGATTACCTTCCATTGTAACAAGTGACAGTAAATTTCAGCATAATATATAAAATTTTCCTTACCAAATTCCACCTACCAAAGGCGCTTCACTCCCCGGCAACGGCGCCAGAAAAGAGTCTTGATGACCCACAAGTATAGGGGATCTATCATAGTCCTTTCGATAAGTAAGAGTGTTGAACCCAATGAGGAGCAGAAGGAAATGATAAGCGGTTTCCAGCAAGGTATTCTCTGCAAGTACTGAAATAAGTGGTAACAGATAGTTTTGTGATAGGATAATTTGTAACGAGCAACAAGTAACAAAAGTAAATAAAGTGCAGCAAGGTGGCCCAATCCTTTTGTAGCAAAGGACAAGCCTGGACAAACTCGTATACGATGTAAAGCGCTCCCGAGGACACATGGGAATATCTTCAAGCTAGTTTTCATCACGTTCATATGATTCGCGTTCGGTACTTTGATAGTTTGGTATGTGGGTGGACCGGTGCTTGGGTGCTGCCCTTACTTGGACAAGCATCCCACTTATGATTAACCTCTATTGCAAGCATCCGCAAATACAACAAAAGTATTAAGGTAAACCTAACCATAGCATGAAACATATGGATCCAATTCAGCCCCTTACGAAGCAACGCATAAACTAGGGTTTAAGCTTCTGTCACTCTAGCAACCCATCATCTCCTTATTACTTCCCAATGCCTTCCTCTAGGCCCAAATAATGGTGAAGTGTCATGTAGTCGACGTTCACATAACACCACTAGAGGAGAGACAATATACATCTCATCAAAATATCGAACGAATACCAAATTCACATGACTACTAATAGCAAGACTTCGCCCATGTCCTCAGGAACAAAAGTAACTACTCACAAAGCATAAACATGTTCATAATCAGAGGGGTATTAATATGCATATAGGATCTGAACATATGATCCTCCACCAATTAAACCAACTAGCACCAATCCCGGACTTGGAGACAAGAATTGGATACAAGAGATGAACTAGGGTTTTGAGAGGAGATGGTGCTAATGAAGATGTTGATGGAGATTGCCCTCTCCCGATGAGAGGAGCGTTGGTGATGATGATGGCGATGATTTCCCCCTCCGGGAGGGAAGTTTCCCCGGCAGAACAGCTCCGCCAGAGCCCTAGATTGGTTCCGCCAAGGTTCCGCCTCATGGCGGCGGAGTTTCGTCCGAGAAGATGGCTACCGGAGGGCCACCAGGGGGCCCATGAGGTAGGGGGCGCGCCCTGGGGGGGTAGGGTGCGTGCCCCACCCTCGTGGGAAGGGTGTGGCCCCCCTGGTGAGGTTCTTGCGCTTAGTATTTTTTATATATTTGGAAAACATCATCCGTGAAGTTTTAGGACTTTTGGAGCTGTGCAGAATAGGTCTCTAATATTTGCTCCTTTTCCAGCCCAGAATCCCAGCTGCCGGCATTCTCCCTCTTTATGTAAACCTTGTAAAATAAGAGAGAATAGGCATAAGTATTGTGACATAATGTGTAATAACAGCCCATAATGCAATAAATATTGATATAAAAGCATGATGCAAAATGGATGTATCACTCAGTCAGTCCATCATATATCGTCATAATTGCCTTTCACTTGCACGACCGAATAGTGTGAATAATAATAATAGTGCACGTGCATTGGACTAAGCTGGAATCTCCAAGCATTCAATAAACAGGACAAGTCAAGGCAATATGGGCTCTTTTGTCAGATCAACAATAATGCATATAAGAGCCACTTCAACAATTTAATCATGGTCTTCTCCTATCGACCCCCAAAGAAAAGAAAAGAAATAAAACTATTTACACGGGAAAGCTCCCAACAAGCAAAAGAAGAACATGAAATCTTTTTGGGTTTTCTTTTTAATTACTGCTACAAGCATGGAAAGTAAACTAATTAAAAGCTACAACTATTTTTTTTGTTTTCTTAAGGTTTATTAAACACACAAGAAGAAAGCATAAAAAGGGAAATAAACTAGCATGGATGATACAATGAAAAAGTATGAGTACCGACACCTAGCAACGAGTGTGTGAACATGAATATAATGTCGGTGAGAAATACGTACTCCCCCAAGCTTAGGCTTTTGACCTAAGTTGGTCTATGGCCACAGCTGGCCTGGCGGATATCCATAATAATAGTTGGGGTCGTACTGAGATGCAGCGGCTATCGCCTCCAGATCTGCAGCGTGGCGACGAGCGGCCTCCGCCCTCCTCTCGTACTCATTTGCCTCCTCTCTGGTGATAACATATCTTCCTTTTGCCTGATAATCAAAGAAGGCAGGAGCAGGGAGAGTAATATGGACATCACAGCGTCTGTCAAAGATTAAGCGATACTAGAGAGGTCGTTCATTCCTCTCGACAAACTGGTGGTGAACCATAGCATCATAATCCAAATAAGCAGGAGGCAACTCAATATCATCTTCACGTATGGCTATACCAAGAAAATTAGCTATGCAGGATGCATAAATTCCACCAAAGAAATCTCCATTAAATCTATTAAGATGCAACCTACGTGCAACAATGGCTCCCAAATTATAAGATTTATCTCCTAACACAGCACTCCTAAGAATACTGAGGTCAGGAACACACATGTGACATGTCTCATCCTTACCATTAATGCATCTACCTATGAAGAGAGCAAAATAATGTATAACAGGAAAGTGAATGCTCCCTATGGTAGCTTGTGTTATATCTCTAGATTCCCCCATAGTTATACTAGCAAGAAAATCTCTAAATTCATATTTGCGAGGTTCCCTGACACTACCCCATTGTGGAAGTTTGCAAGCAGTGGTAAATCCTCTAAGTCCATAGTGTAAGAATTTTCATAAAGATCAAACAGGACAGCTGGAGAATTACGTGAAGATGAAAATTCAAACCTCCTCACAAAGGAACTAGTGAGATAGTGATATTGGTTGCACTTCTCTTCCTCGAAGCTCACAAGATCAGCGTTACGCAAATATGCGTTAAATTCTTCCTTAACTCCCGCTCGGTCCATAAAGTTTTCCGAAGGACATTCACAAGGATGCACTAGAGCGTCTCTTGGTGGCTCATCATCAGCATCACGCATTGCAAGCCTGGGCTCTTGTTTCCTTGAAGAGCCCCCTTGGTACATTTTCCTAAACATATTTCTTCCTCTGAAAAATTTCTGAAATTTTTAGTAACTTCAAAATAAAAGTGAACCAAACTCAATAATATTGATAGCAACTACTCCTACAAGTGCCTAGAGCCTATATCATGCATCAAAAATACTTTTGACCATATAAATTTGACATGCAAGCTCAAGAACAGGGTCACCTAAGCAGCACAAATTTGCAATGAATAAAGCACTAGAACAAAAACTAATTGGACCAATGTAGGAGTCACATACCAAGGAACAATCTCCCCAAGCAGTTTTGTGAGAGGTGCTTTGAGCAAGGAGATCGAAAATGGCAGCAAAATGAGCTTGGACTCGGGTTTGAGCTGGATATTCGTTTTTGTGCGAGGAAGGAGTGTGTGGGTGCAGGAATAAGTGGAGGAGGGCCACCTTGGGCCCACGAGGCAGGGGGCGCGCCCAGGGGGGTAGGGCGCGCCCCTGACCCTCGTGGCCAGGTGCCAGCTCCTCCTGCTATGTTCTCAGTGCCAAATATTCTCAAATATTCCAAAAAAAATCATATTTAAATTTCAGGGCATTTGGAGAACTTTTATTTTCGGGGTATTTTTATATTGCATGGATAAATCAGATAACAGACAGAAAAAAATACTATTTTATTTTATTTTATATAAATAACAGAAGTAAGAGGAGGGTACAGCAGGTTGTGCCTTCTAGTTTCATCCATCTCATGATCATCAAAAGGAATCCACTAACAAGGTTGATCAAGTCTTGTTAACGAACTCATTCCGAATAACATGGAACCAGAGAAATTTCGAATAACACTATGTTACCTCAACAGGGATATGCACATCCCCAATAACAAGAATATCATATTTCTTCTTGACAGTAGGAAGAGGAAATTCAAAACCTCCAAATATAATCGATGGAATTTTTCCAATAGAGTTGATACTATGAACTTGAGGTTGTTTCCTCGGAAAGTGTACCGTATGCTCATTACCATTAACATGAAAAGTGATATTGCCTTTAGTGCAATCAATAACAGCCCCTGCAGTGTTCCAAAAAGGTCTTCCAAGAATAATAGACATACTATCGTCCTCGGGAATATCAAGAATAACAAAGTCTGTTAAAATAGTAACGTTTGCAACCACAACAGGCACATCCTCACAAATATCAACAAGTATAGCAGTTGATTTCTCAGCCATTTGCAAAGATATTTTAGTAGGTGTCAACTTATTCAAATCAAGTCTACGATATAAAGAGAGAGGCATAACACTAACACAGGCTCCAAGATCACATAATGCAGTTTTAACATAGTTTCTTTTAATGGATCATGGTATAGTTGGTACACCGGGATCTCCAAGTTTCTTTAGTATTCCACCCTTAAAAGTATAATTAGCAAGCATGGTGGAAATTTCAGCTTCCGGTATCTTTCTTTTATTTGTAACAATATTTTTCATATACTTAGCATAAGGATTCATTTTGAGCATATCAGTTAATCGCATACGCAAAAAGATAGGTCTAATCATTTCAGCAAAGGGCTCAAAATCCTCATCATCCTTTTTCTTGGATGGTTTGGGAGGAAAAGGCATGGGTTTCTGAACCCACGCCTCTCTTTCCTTACCGTGTTTCCTAGCAACAAAGTCTTTCTTATCATAATGTTGATTCTTTGATTGTGGGTTATCAAGATCAACAGCAGGTTCAATTTCTATATCATTATCATTACTAGGTTGAGCATCATCATGAACATTATCACTAGTTTCAGGTTCATTACGAGATTGTGTTTCAGCATCAGAGATAGAAATATCATTTGGATTCTCAGGTGTTTCAGTAATAGGTTCACTAGAAGCATGCAAAGTCCTATCATTTTTCTTTTTCTTCCTTTTAGAAGGACTAGGTGCATCCACATTATTTCTCTAAGAATCTTGCTCAATTCTCTTAGGGTGGCCTTGAGGATACAAAGGTTCCTGAGTCATTCTACCACCTCTAGTCATAACTCTGACAGTGTTATCATTATTCTTACTATTCAATTCATTTAGCAAATCATTCTGAGCTTTAAGCACTTGTTCTACTTGAGTGGTAACCATAGAAGCATGTTTACTAAAAAGTTTAAGTTC
This sequence comes from Triticum aestivum, assembly GCF_018294505.1. NCBI lineage: Eukaryota > Viridiplantae > Streptophyta > Magnoliopsida > Poales > Poaceae > Triticum > Triticum aestivum. The sequence goes on along the minus strand of NC_057812.1, from coordinate 449,705,635 downwards.
ACCTTTAACTCTAGACATATAATCACTCAAGTGTTCAAGCATATCAGCATTGTGTTTCAATTGTCTACCAACATAAGCATTGAAGTTTCCTTGTTTAACAATAAAATTATCAAACTCATCTAAGCATGGGCTAACAAATTTAGTAATCGGGATTTCAGCTTTATCATATCTATAGAGAGAATTTACCTTTACTACCTGTGTCGGGTTATCAGGACCATGAGTTTCTTCAATAGGAGATGGATTAAGGTCATATGTTTCTTCAATAGGCGGTAAATTAAGACCGTGTATTTCTTCAATAGGAGGTAAATTCTTAACATCTTCAGCTTTAATACCTTTTTCTTTCATAGATTTCTTTGCCTCTTGCATATCTTTAGGACTGAGAAATAGAACACCCCTCTTCTTCGCAGTTGGTTTAGGAATAGGCTCGGGAGTTGGTTCAGGAAGTGTCCAATTATTTTCATTTGTCAACATATTATTCAATAGAATTTCAGCTTCATCCAGCGTTCTTTCCCTGAAAACAGAACCAGCACAACTATCCAGGTAATCTCTGGAGGCATCGGTTAGTCCATTATAAAAGACATCAAGTATTTCATTTTTCTTAAGAGGATGATCAGGCAAAGCATTAAGTAATTGGAGAAGCCTCCCCCAAGCTTGTGGGAGACTCTCTTCTTCAATTTGCACAAAATTATATATATCCCTTAAAGCAACTTGTTTCTTATGAGAGGGAAATATTTAGCAGAGAAGTAATAAATCATATCCTAGGGACTACACACACAACCAGGATCAATAGAATTAAACCATATCTTAGCATCACCCTTTAATGAGAACGGAAATATTTTAAGGATATAAAAGTAGCGAGTTCTCTCATCATTAGTGAATAGGGTGGCTATATCACTTAATTTAGTAAGATGCGCCACAACAGTTTCAGATTCATAGCCATGAAAAGGATCAGATTCAACCAAAGTAATTATATCAGGATCAACAGAGAATTCATAATCCTTATCAGTAACAAAGATAGGTGAAGTAGAAAAAGCAGGGTCAGGTTTCATCCTAGCATTTAGAGATTTCTTATTCAATTTAGCTAATAACCTCTTAAGTTCATAACTATCTTTGCAAGCTAAAATAGCTAAAGAAGCTTCTTTATCAAAAACATAACCCTGAGGAATAACGGGCGAGTCTTCATCATCACTTTCATCAATATTATCAGATTCAATATTTTCATTCTCTCTAACCCTAGCAAGTTGTTCATCAAGAAATTCACCAAGTGGCAAGTAGTATCAAGCATAGAAGTAGTTTCATCATAAGTATCATGCATAGCAGAAGTGGCATCATCAATAACATGTGACATATCAGAACGAATAGCAGAAGCCAGTTTAGGTGTCGCAAGCTTACTCAAAACAGAAGGTGAATCAAGTGCAGAGCTAGATGGCAGTTCCTTACCTCCCCTCGTAGTTGAGGGATAAATCTTGGTTTTTGGATCTCTCAAGTTCTTCATAATGATAAGAAGATATAAATCCCAAGTGACTCAAAGAATAGAGCTATGCTCCCCGGCAACGGCGCCAGAAAATAGTCTTGATAACCCACAAATATAGGGGATCGCAACAGTTTTCGAGGGTAGAGTATTCAACCCAAATTTATTGATTCGACACAAGGGGAGCCGAAGAATATTCTCAAGTATTATCAGCTGAGTTGTCAACTCAACCACACCTAGAAACTTAATATCTGCAGCAAAGTGTTTAGTAGCAAAGTAATATGATAGTAGTGGCAGCGGTAGCAAAAGGTAATGATAACAAAAGTAATGTTTTTGGTATTTTGTAGTGATAATAGCAATAGCAACGGAAAAGTAGATAAGCGAAGAACAATATATGGAAAGCTCGTAGGCAATGGATCGGTGATGGAGAATTATGCCGGATGTGGTTCATCATGTAACAATCATAACATAGAGTGACACAGAACTAGCTCCAATTCATAAATGTAATGTAGGCATGTATTCCAAATATAGTCATACGTGCTTATGGAAAAGAACTTGCATGACATCTTTTGTCCTACCCTCCCGTGGCAACGGGGTCCTAATGGAAACTAAGGGCTATTAAGGCCTCCTTTTAATAGAGTACCGGAACAAAGCATTAGCACATAGTGAATACATGAACTCCTCAAACTATGGTCATCACCGGTAAGTATCCCGATTATTGTCACTTGGGGGTTAACGGATCATAACACATAATAGGTGACTATAGACTTGCAAGATAGGATCTAGAACTCTCATATATTGATGAAAACATAATAGGTTCAGATCTGAAATCATGGCACCTGGGCCCTAGTGACAAGCATTAAGCATAGCAAAGTCATAGCAACATCAATCTCAGAACATAGTGGATACTAGGGATCAAACCCTAACAAAACTAACTCGATTACATGATAAATCTCATCCAACCCATCACCATCCAGCAAGCCTATGATGGAATTACTCACACACGGCGGTGAGCATCATGAAATTGGTGATGGAGGAAGGTTGCTGATGACGATGGCGATGGATTCCCCTCTCCGGAGCCCCGAACGGACTCCAGATCAGCCCTCCCGAGAGGTTTTAGGGCTTGGCGGCGGCTCCATATCGTAAAACGTGATGAATCCTTCTCTCTGATTTTTTTCTCCCCGAAAGCAAATATATAGAGTTGGAGTTGAGGTCGGAGGGGCTCCAGGGGGCCACGAGGTAGGGGGGCGCACCCCCCACCGTCGTGGACATGTGGTGGGCCCCTGGTCTTCATCTTTTGCAAGGATTTTTTATTATTTCTGAATAGATGTTCCGTGAAGTTTCAGGTGATTCCGGGAACTTTTGTTTCTGCACATAAATAACACCATAGCAATTCTGCTGAAAATAGCGTCAGTCCGGGTTAGTTCCATTCAAATCATGCAAGTTAGAGTCCAAAACAAGGGCAAAAGTGTTTGGAAAAGTAGATGCAACGGAGACGTATCACTTACTTTCAAACATCAACTGAAGATTACTCTGATTGTGAATCCAAACCTAGCTACAAAACACTTGATAAAATTGCAACTGAACAACAGAAAGCTATGGAACATATTCAAAACCTGTTAGACAAAAGTGATGACATGTTGGACGCGGAAATGACCCGATCTCAGTCCTTAATTGAAGACATAAAAAATCTTCATGTTAAGTATGAGGAACTTGAAAGTCGTCATGAAACGCTCTCAACAACTCATGAAAAGCTTTCTTATGATTAGGGGTGGAAATTGGTAGCGGATAATCCAAAATATCCGATATTCGTATTCGAGAAAATGCCTATTTGTATTCGAAACATCCGCATCCGGACCAAAATGGAAATGGAACTTATCCGTATCCGACTTTATTAAACAAATAAAGAATAAAATATGGTAGGAGATTTTGAGACAAATATGGATATGGAAGTTGATATATCCGTATCCGAATAAGATTATGGGAGGTAATTTTTAAAATTCTAGACCCAATATTCCAATTATCCAACATAAAAGCCAAATAAGTAGTCAAATTTTACTCTTTATATGATTAAACTTATAAATTATTATGCATTACAATAGTATTTATTCATAAACCTATTTATCATTGACTTATTGTATGTCACAAGTTGATTATTTCAGGTCACATAGCTATTGATTAATTTACTTAAGCAATATGTTGATATTATTCGTATCCGTTCCGAATCAAGAAAATATCTGATACGTATCCGTATTCGAATATTATCCGAGCCGCATCCATATCCGATAACATCCGTATTCGGATTCGTATTCGTTTTGAAAATATGAAAATGGAAGTGGCAAGAGCACTATCCGATCTGCATCCGATCCGTTTCCACCCCTACTTATGATTATCTTCAAAGGAAGCAAGAACTTGAGAAATTAAGAGCAGTTCATGAAGATCTTCAAAAAGAAAACGAGTCACTTTGCGCTCAATAGATCAGTCCCACTCAGGAAGGATTTGAACCACCATGTCTAAAATGCCTTGAGCGTGATAACGCTACTTCTGTTGCTGAATGTTCTACTGCTGCTACTGTTGCAATATCTTCAACTATTGATGTGGTAACTAACCCCTCTGTTAAGGACGCCACTGCTATTGCCGATGAAAATGCTAGGTTGAAGACATTGCTTGAGACAGGGATGTACAAAAGTCTCAAAGGGCATCAGACACTATGTGATGTCCTCAAAAAGCAGATTCTGAATCGAAACCCTAGGAAAGAGGGTGCTGGGTTCGAGAGGAAAATGAATGTTGATGGTTCTTACTGGAAGCCTGAGCAGTACCCCGAAACCACATGGGTTGCTGCAAAGGAACCTTCAGTGGATCCATCCACCCTATCTGGCTTCACTTGTGCTAACCCTATTATCATTGATGAACCCTTTGATGCAAACTATAAATTGTTTAAGACTCAGAATGGTGAAGTGTTTGCCGGGTATATTGGTACTAACTGTAAGAATGGGCCACCTATGAAAAAATTTGGGTGCCCAAAAAGTGTCTGGAGAATCTTCCTGTGAATGTCGTCGTGACACCACAAGGGAAGAAGAAAAACCCCAGACCAAAGGCTTTATATGGTCCAAAGGCTTCATACAGACACAGGACTCACCCGAGTCACCCTAACGCCAATGTTTTGCAGGAAAATCATACTCAAACTTATGAATATGAGCGCGTATCATCAAACCGCTATGTTCATAAGACTAAGAACTACTCTGCTTATTCATATTAGTACTATTCGCCTCCTGCAAGGCTATTTGCTAGGGCTCCAAAGCCGAAGTTCTCAGATGTTGCGCTTAGACTCATTGCTTCTAAGCCACCCCTGAAGATGTGGGTGGCTAAGAAAAATTGACTCTCTTTTGCAGGGAAAGGTCTCCAGCTGGAAATCAAAGGTGTCAGATGCTATTGCTGGGGACCTAAAACATCTTGTTGGGCGCAAGATAAAATGCCCAAATGGTCTCACTATGTATTTTGTTCCTGAATCGCTTGCCATTCATCATATCAGTCCTAATATTGATCTGAGCTTTGATAATCTTCTTGTGCGTCAAATGTTTATGCTTCACAATACTCTTGGTGAAGCCTATCCCCCTAACTGTGCTATAGGGTATGACACCTCATGCTTCAGAATGGATTATGGACAGCGGATACACTAATCATATGATTGGTGATTGAAGTCTTCTCATGGACTCAACCTACGTCCATCTGACAAGAGTCACATCACATTTGTTGACACTGGTAAAAGCAAGGTATTGGGTCTAGGTAGAGTTGCAATCTCAAAGGATCAGCACATGGATAAAGTGATGCTTGTTGAATCCCTTGGCTTCAACTTAATGTCTGTCTCAATGCTTTGCGATTTGAACATGATTATGATATTTGGAAAATATCATTGCCTTGTTCTAATGGAATCTGACAAGTCTCTAGTCTTTGAAGGGTATCGGAAAGATGATTTGTACATGGTAGACTTCTCAGCAGGACCACAGCTTGCCGTATGTCTTCTTGCAAAAGCTTTAGAGTGCTGGCTCTGGCATCGGAGGCTAGGGCATGCTGGCATGAGGAACTTGCACTCTCTCGCAAAGAAGAAGCACGTCATAGGCATCGAGGGCGTCAAGTTGAAGAAGGATCACTTATGCCAGTGCCTGCGAAGCTAGAAAGATGACGAGGGCCAAGCATCCCTCGAAGACAATCATGACAACGACTCAACCCTTTGAACTGCTACACATGGACCTATTCGGCCTACTCACTACTCTACTCTCACTACTACTGCTTGTCTCTATGGCTCCGTCATTGTTGATGATTATTCAAGATATACATGGGTGCACATAATCCTCTACAAGACTGAAGTGCGGGATGTCTTCAGACGCTTCGCCAACCGTGCCATGAACAACTATGGCATCAAGATCAAGCATATCAGAAGTGACAATGGCATAGAATTCAAGAACACCAGCCTCGACACTTATCTTGATACATTGGGCATCACTCATGACTTCTCAGCTCCGTACCCGCCGCAGCAGAATGGCATCGTGGAGCGCAAGAACAGAACACTCATTGAGATGGCTCGGACGATGCTTGATGAATACAAGACTCCAAGAAAATTCTGGACTGAAGCTATTGATACTGCATGCCATGTCATCAACCATGTTTATCTTCACAAGCTTCTGAAGAAGACATCCTCTAAACTCCTTACTGGTAAGAAGCCAAATGTCAGTTACTTCAGAGTATTTGGTACTAGGTGCTGGATCAAGGATCCTCATCACACTTCAAAGTTTGCAATGAAAGCACATGAACATTTTATGCTTGGTTACGGAAAGGATTCGCACTCCTACAGAGTCTTCAACCTCTTTCACTATAAAGTGGTTGAAAGTGTGGATGTGTGGTTCGATGAGACTAACGGCTCGCAAAGAGAGCACCTGCCAAATGTGCTAGATGAAGTTCCACCTAGTGAATCCATCAAGCTTATGTGAACTGGAGAAATCATACCGTCTGAAGCTCAGGCTGAAGAGGAACTTATCATTTCTGCACCTAATCAACCTGAAGACAATGCTCGACCTGAAGTCAATCCTCCTAATGATGACAATGATCAGCAAGAGAAAAATCTTCGTCCAGTTCATCCTCGTGTTGCAAGTGAAGTACATATTGAGAAGATAATTGATAGCATCAATGCACCTAGTCCACTCACTCATTCAAGAGCAACACAGCTAGCAAATTTCTGTGGGCACTATGCATTTGTCTCAATATCTGAACCCAAGAAAGTTGCTGAAGCCTTCATGGAACCTGAATGGCTTCAATCTATGCAAGAAGAGCTTCAACAGTTCGAGCTGAATAATGTGTGGGAATTGGTCAAGCGTCCTGATCCTCGTAAACACAATATCATATGCACTAAATGGATATATCGCAACAAGCAAGATGAGCATGGTCAAGTTGTCAGAAACAAGGCTCATCTCATTGCTCAAGGATACACTGAAGTTGAAGGGATTGACTTCGATGAAACATTTGCTCCCGTGGCTAGGCTTGAAGCCATTCGCATACTGTTAGCCTACGCAAATCATCATAACATCCTTCTGTATCAAATGGATGTGAAGAGTGCCTTTCTCAATGGCAAGATTGAAGAAGAAGTGTATGTTGCACAACTGCCTGGTTTTGAAGATCCAAAACATCCTGATATGGTATACAAGCTCAATAAGGCACTGTATGGCCTCAAACCAGCCCCTCACGCTTGGTATGACACACTCAAAGATTTTCTGAAGAGCAAAGGCTTCAAACCTGGTTCCCTGGATCCCACACTCTTCATGAAGACATATGATGGTGAATTGCCTGTGTGCCAAATATATGTGGATGACATTATCTTCGGCTACACTAATCAAAAATACAGTGATGCGTTTGGACACATGATGCAAGAGAAATATCAGATGTCCATGATGGGTGACCTGAAGTTCTTCCTTGGTGTTCAAATACGTCAGCAAAGCAACGACATCTTCATATCTCAAGAAAAATATCTCAAAGACTGCCTGAGGAAGTTTGGAATGCAAGATTGCAAAGGATACACGACGCCCATGCCAACCAAAAGTCATCTGGGTCCTGACACCAATGGTAAAGAGTTTGATCAAAAGGTATACCGCTCCATGATTGGTTCTTTACTTTATTTATGTGCATCTAGGCCAGATATAATGCTTAGTGTTTGCATGTGTACCCGATTCCAAGCGGCACCAAAGGAATCGCATCACCTAGCTGTGAAGCGAATTCTTCGATATTTGGCCTACACCCCAACATTAGGATTATGGTATCCAAAGGGCTCAGAGTTTGATCTAGTTGGATTCTCGGATGCTGATTATGTTGGTGACAAGGTGGATCGCAAGTCTACATCAGGCACATGTCACTTTCTGGGACGATCACTTGTTTCTTGGTATTCAAAGAAACAGAACTGTGTATCTCTCTCCACTGCTGAATCTGAATACATTGCTGCTGGATCTTGCTATGCTCAGCTTCTATGGATGAAGCAAACACTCAAAGACTATGGCATCCATCTGAAGCAAGTACCACTCTACTGCGACAATGAAAGCGCCATCAAGATTGCCAACAACCCAGTTCAACACTCAAAGACAAAGCACATTGAAATTCGTCATCACTTTCTCAGAGATCATGTCATGAAGGAAGATATTGATATCATTCACGTCAACACTGAAGAGCAACTAGCAGATATCTTCACAAAGCCCTTGGATGAGAAAAGTTTTTGTAAGTTGCGGTGTGAGCTAAATATCTTGGAATCCTCAAATGTCATGTGATTGGGCACACATCCTAACACTAATGCATGTTGATGACTTAGATGTGCAACACACGAAGTAACGTATATCTTCAATTAATGAAGACTTATACTCTAAGTGTGAATACATTAACGCGGAATTTGACTTCGGAGCGCCACGATAATTGTGCGCCGTGTCTGGGTCTAATACTTCCTATACGGTGGGTAACGCCACCACCGAACTTTTGTTTGGAGTGTTTTCTGTTGGTGTTACATTTGCAAAGTCTTCGCATTTGGTTTGTCTTCAATATTGACATGAATTCATGTTTATCTTCACAATGTTGATTTGGTGTTATTTTGATATATATATATATATATATATATATATATATATATATATATATATATATATATATATATATATATATACATAAACACTATTCTGATCACGGGATCAGAATAATATTCTGATCACAGCCTGACCTGCCCCGCTAGTAGTATGTTGAACTTCCTCCAACATTGCCCAAATGGGGCTTGCGATATACCATTGGAAAGCTATGGACCCCAATATCATGACCCAACTTAAATTTTTTGGCAAAATATAAGCGGTTTAAGAGTAGTTTTGAAAACCGTTTTTTCTTCGCACAAAAAACGTGAATCGTATTTTCGATCGCATTCCTAAACCGTTTATCGGAATGAGGCATATAATATGGCGTTGGAAAGCTGCTATAAAACCGCTCCTTCCACATGTTGAAAGTTTTCTCTAATTCCCTATGGTTAAAGAGTAATTTGAAAAATGTAAAATTTTGTAAACCGAACATCTGAGTTCGTTTTTTCGATGTCATTTCTGAACGGCTAATCCAATGGAGGCATATGATATGGCGTTGGAAAGCTTATAAAAATGCGCTACTTTTTTATCTTGAAAAGTTTTTTTTTTCTAATTTTGAATGGTTTAAGAGTAATTTAGAAAATGGTCCAAGTCCTACCGAGTTCGTATTTTCGAGCTAATTTTTTAACCGTGCGTCCGAATGGAGCAAATGATATGGCGTTGGAAAGCTTGAACAAATGCGAAACTTTTTGGTATGTATTGTTTCTCTGAATTCTTTACGGTTTTAAGTCAGTTTCGAAAATGGAGAAAAATGTATTTTCGCCGTAATTTCTGCAAACTTTATCGGAATTGGGCAAATAATATGCCGTTGAAAAGCTACGGAAAATGCAAAACTTTTTCATCTTGATGGTTTTCTCTAATTCTTAGCCGTTTTCAAGTAATTTCGAAAACGGTGGGATCATTCGTTCTGCCTCTATCGCGAAACAGATTCTTCGAAAATGCACCGCGTGAAGAACCAGAACTTCTCAGCATGTCTACCTAAACTTCACTCTGTTTTCGACTTGCTTTTTTTGCTCGTAGATCTCCATCCACTCACCGGAATTGAGAAAGTGATATACCGGTGGAAAGCTGCCGTAAACACACAACTTTCCCATATTAATCGTTTTTTCATACTCGCGACGATTTTAAAAGTTTTTCATTTGAAATTCATTTTCTGTAGTAGTTGAACTTCCTGCTGTTTTCACGTTGAACTTCTATGACGTATTTTCGTTTGTAATTTCCTCATCCATTCGTCAGTGTTATACAAATGATATTTCTTTTGTACAAACCTCTCTCGCAATATTTTTTTTAACTTTCTCCGACCGAGGACTTGAACTTATAACAACAAAACTTTTAGTATTTGCTTTTTATTCTTTTTTTAATACCGAATGCACACCGTGTAGTACGTGAACTTCTGGCAGTTATCAATCCGAACTTCTCTCGGTTACGTGAAAATATCTGAGTTTTTTATGAATATTAATCTAAATTTTGTAAATTCTTTTTTATGAAGTTTGAAGCGCTCTATTTTTTAAAAGTTGAACTTCTTGTTATTTTATTTTTGAACTTCTTGTTTCCATTCTTTAATAACGAGGAACATCTGAGTTTTCTATAATCATCGAACTTCTCCATCTTTTTAATATGGACTTCCTGGTTTTATTTCTTAATCTTTTTTATGAAATTTTGAAGCGCTCTATTTTTAAAAGGTAAACTTCTTGTTATTTAATTTTTGAACTTCTTGTTTCCATTCTTTAATAACGAGGAAATCTGAGTTTTCTATAATCATCGAACTTCTCCATCTTTTTAATATGGACTTCCTGGTTTTATTTCTTAATCCTTTTTTATGAAATTTTGAAGCGCTCTATTTTTAAAAGTTCAACTTCTTGTTATTTAATTTTTGAACTTCTTGTTTCCATTCTTTAATAATGAGGAAAATCTGAGTTTTCTATAATCATCGAACTTCTATATCGAACCGCTCTAACTTTTTATTTGAATTTATTTTATGTATTTTTAGAAATATGAAAATTGTAGTTTTGGTAGAAACATCAAATTTCTTCATTATTTTGAATTGAACTTATTTGTTTTATTCTTTATTAACCAAAAATTCAATTTTTTAATTAAATATCAAACTTCTCCATGTTTTTAAATTGAGCTTCTTGGTTTTATTTTCGAGCAACGAGAAAAACTGAGTTTTTAATGTACATTGAATTACTCTGTTTTCTAAAATTGAACTTCTTGGTTTAATCTTTAGTATCGGGGAAAATCCAAATTTTAGAAAAAGGAAGAATATTTCTAAAACTTTTTTTGTTGTTCCCTTATTTTAATTTGAACTTATTAGTTATTCTTTAGAACGAGAATCTGAGGTTTTTATCAACTTTGAACTTCTCTGTTATTTTAATTTGAACTTCTTAGTTTTATTCTTTAGTAGAAAATCTAGTTTTTTGAACTTCTTTGTTTAAAATTTTGAACTTCTTGGGTTTTTATGAATTTTAAAGTGCTTTATTTTTTGTTTGGACTTCTCACTTTTCATTATGTAGTGATGAAAAAAATCTTAGTTGTTTTAAACAGCAAACTATCCTTTTTTTAGTTTGAACTTCTCCGCTTTTTTATTTTAAACTTCCACATATTTATTTTAGAAATGGGGGAAATAAAACTGATCCATTTTACCCTATAAGGAATTTCATGATTTTTATTTTTAAGTTAAACACATATGATTTTTTTCTTTTCCTACATATATAGGTTTTTCGTACAAGTTTGTTCGTAAAATTCCTTTATTTTTTTTGTTTTCATGAGAGAGCTTCTATATTTTTTTGCGAGAAAAGAGGTGGAGGCGAGTATTAGAAAATTTTGGATTTATTTTATTAATTTTGAGCTTCCAGATTTGAACAATTTGAACTTCTCATAATTTTGTCAATGAAGATTTATTGGGGTTTTCTTTGTTGTTTTTATGAACAATTCTTTTATTGTGTTATTTTTTCCACATGCTCGCATACACCTATTACTTATCAGGAGCTAATCGAGGACACTAGAGCACATTGCATGGTCACACATAGTCTTTGTTGTGCACGCTAGAACGAATAAGTTTAAACCACGAAAATGCTCAAACGCTGCAGAACCTTCGTGCAGTTCAGGTACAACAAGATGATTCTCATGCACATTACATTGAATAGCTAGCATGCCCAAAACAGGAACACACAGATTTTACATCTGTTAGATCATTGAAACTCATGTAAACTGAAGTATCACTAAAATGAAAATTGCCATAAAAATCAGAACGTGAAACCTCATGTTCATGTTGTTGTTGAAGCAAAAAAATAGAGAGTGAGAGACGTAGTGGCCGAAGAAGTCAGGGAAATCTTCCAGTCAGGGGAGGACCGCCCTGCCAACGGAGGAGGGGGTGGACTGTCGCGACACTGGGGGAGCAGACGAGCATCCACCCTGTGGGGCAGCCGGGAGGTTGTGGTAGGCGGCGACGTGGGGAGGGAGGAGGCCGACGGCATGCTTGGGCTCGCCGGGACGTGGATGCAGGGCGCCAGATCCCGGCAGGAAGGTGGATGCAGGGCTCGTCGGGACGTGGATGTAGGGTGCTAGATCCCGGTAGGAAGGTGGATGTAGGGCTCGCCGGGACGTGGATGCAGGCTCGCCGGGAGGAAGGTGGCAACGCGGGGTGGCGTGGGTGGCTCTCACGCCGGCGGCGGTAGATGAGGACGGCCACGGCAGGATAGGAGGAAGGTCGCAGGGGCAGAGCGGGAAGGTCGCGGGGCTTGTGGATCTCGGGCAATGGCGATTATGGCGCTGGGCCGCGCGCGACCATGGCGGGAATGCGGCTGCGGGACCCCGGAGGTGCACAAGCAAAGTGGACGGCGGCGGGTGCTACCTCTTGAGCACTACGTTGGATTTCCCCGAAGAGGAGAGGATGATGCAACAAAGTAGCGTAAGTATTTCCCTCAGTTTTTGAGAACCAAGGTATCAATCCAGTAGGAGGCTACGTGCAAGTCCCTCGTACCTACACAAAAACAATAGCTCAATGCAACCAACGCGCTTAGGGGTTGTCAATCCCTTCACGGTCACTTACGAAAGTGAGATCTGATAGAGATGATAAATAATATTTTTGGTATTTTTGGTATAGAGATGCAAAGTGAAAAGTAAAAGCCAAAGTAAAAAAAGCAAAGCAATAATAAAGTGATGGAGCTTGATATGATGAGAAAGAGACCCAGGGGCCATAGATTTCACTAGTGGCTTCTCTCAAGAGCATAATTATTCTACGGTGGGTGAACAAATTATTGTTGAGCAATTGACAGAATTGAGCATAGTTATGAGAATATCTAGGTATGATCATGTATATAGGCGTCACGTCCGAGACAAGTAGACCGACTCCTGCCTGCATCTACTACTATTACTCCACTCATCGACCGCTATCCAGCATGCATCTAGAGTATTAAGTTAAAAACAGAGTAACGTCTTAAGCAAGATGACATGATGTAGAGGGATAGTTTCATGCAATATGATAAAAAAAACCCATCTTGCTATCCTCGATGGCAACAATACAATACGTGCCTTGCTGCCCCTTCTGTCACTAGGAAAGGACACCGCAAGATTGAACCCAAAGCTAAGCACTGCTCCCATGGCAAGAACAACCAATCTAGTAGGCCAAACCAAACTGATAATTCGAAGAGACTTGCAAAGATAACCAATCATACATAAAAGAATTCAGAGAAGATTCAAATATTATTCATAGATAGACTGGATCATAAACCCATAATTCATCGGTCTCAACAAACACGCCGCAAAAAGAAGATTACATCGAATAGATCTCCACGAGAGAGGGGGAGAACATTTTATTGAGATCCAAAAAGAGAGAAGAAGCCATCTTGCTACTAACTATGGACCTGTAGGTCTGAAGTAAACTACTCACACTTCATCGAGGGGCTTGGATGATGATGTAGAAGCCCTCCGTGATCGATGCCCCCTCCGGCAGAGCTCCGGAACAGGCCCCAAGATGGAATCTCGTGGATACAGAAAGTTGCGGCGGTGGAATTAGGTTTTTGGCTCCGTATCTGATCGTTTGGGGGTACACATGTATATATAGGAGGAAGGAGTACGTCGGTGGAGCTTCGAGGGGCCCACGAGGCAGGGGCGCGCCCTAGGGGGGCGCCCTCCACCCTCGTGACCGCCTCATGGCTTTCTTGACGGAGGGTCCAAGTCTCCTGGGTCTTATCTGATGAGAAAATCGCGTTCCCAAAGGTTTCATTCCGTTTGGACTCCGTTTGATATTCTGTTTCTCCGAAACACTGAAATAGGCAAAAAAAACAACAATTCTGGGCTGGGTCTCCGGTTAATAGGTTAGTCCCAAAAATAATATAGAAGTGGAAAATAAAGCCCAATATAGTCCAAAACAGTAGGTAATATAGCATGGAGCAATCAAAAATTATAGATATGTTGGAGACGTATCAAGCATCCCAAGCTTAATTCCTGCTCGTCCTCGAGTAGGTAAATGATAAAAACAAAAATTTTGATGCGAAGTGCTACTTGGCATAATTTCAATGTAAATCTTCTTAATTGTGGTATGAATATTCAGATTCAAAAGATTCAAGACAAAAGTTCATGTTGACATAAAAATAATAATACTTCAAGCATACTAACAAAGCAATTATGTCTTCTCAAAATAACATGGCCAAAGAAAGCTATCCCTACAAAATCATATAGTCTGGCTATGCTCTATCTTCACCACACAAAGTATTTAAATCATGCACAACCCCAATGACAAGCCAAGCAATTGTTTCATACTTTTGACATTTTCAAAACTTTTTCGATCTTCACGCAATACATGAGCGTGAGCCATGGATATAGCACTATATGTGGAATAAAATGATGGTTGTGCAGAAGACAAAAAGAGAGGAAGATAGTCTCACATCAACTAGGCGTATCAACGAGCTATGAAGATACCCATCAATAGATATCAATGTGAGTGAGTATTTACCTACCACCGTAAATTTACAGCATGAAGTAAACCACCTCACCACCCACGCAGGCCACGATATCGCACTCCTCCCCGACTGTCCCAATCCGCTGAAGCCGACGGCGACGCCCGACGCCGTGCCCCTCCACTTCCTTCGTCGCCGATGCCCTGCTCCCCAACCGGCAACAATGTCTCCCCTTCCTTCAACGCCGCCTACTTCTACTGCGTGAACACGTTGACCTGACCTGGATGGTGCAGAATCGACTACCTGGCCACCACTGCCGCTGGCTCGCGTAGACCAAGATGAATGCAACGCGATGTGGCGCAGTCGTGTCCGTCGGCCGAGCACAAATCAGGGGTTGACACCTGCACCGGCAAGCCGTCCCCAGCGCATAGATCGCCGACGCCCTGCTCCCCTCACCTCCTTCTCCTCCCTCCACCTGCCATCTAAAGTTGAATCGGATCCAGTGGTCTCCCACTGCCGCTAATGTCCTCAACGACCCACTCCAACGCAGGTTCTGCACCTTCCTCACACCCACTCCTTATTTTTCTTTGTGTATGCCTTCCATCCTTTTCTCACCCTGCTAGATCTGCTTGATTACGTTGCAGGGGTGCAGGTCGAGGTCCATATGTCCCCAAGTTCTCCCATGTTTGCCTTCGGTTCCACCCAGGCTAGGTAATGTTTGATTTCTGATCCCTTCCCAATCTCTCAAGTTCACACAATTTTGTTAGGCCTCATTTTAGCTAGGTCAGGATTAACTGAGTGCACATCCATAGTTGCAAAACGTTCTGGATATTTCCTTGTAAAATTTCTGGATATCAAGAGCCCAGAAGCCGCTGGAATCGATCACCGCCTCCCTGCCGGCTACCGGAGCGTACTAGTCATGCCAACCTCTAGACCCTATCCATTTAATTTCCTGGTGCAGCTGACCTTCAGGTGCCTCACAAGATTCAGAAATTTTATTTTCTGTCCATTGTCGTGACTATCAATTTCTTCCTTTCCTGCGTGTTTGGTCCAATTCTTTGATACAGTGGATTTGAATAGGATAAGTTACTTAGTTGCTAGAGCTCTTCCTGGTTAAATCATTTAGACAACATAGAAAAAGTTCAGAGAAGGTTAAACGAATCTTATTTTTGTTATGGTTTTCCAAAAAAGCAAGTTGCAGCTTGGTACTGCAAGTGCAAGGAGATTACGCATTAGGTACCATACTGTTGGTCTTTTCAAATTTACGGTGTGATTAAATTTTCAGGGTGTGAAAGGGCATGTCTCAAGTGATAACCTGGTAGAAAAAGCCTCTGAGGCAGAGTCTGATTCTGTGTTTCAGCCCTCAGACTCTAATTTCTACAACACGTCAACACATGTTCATTGGTAAACAGTTTTTTATTGCCCACTAGTTGTCTGAATGCATAAGAAGGAGCTGATAAATTGTAGATTTGCAGTGATGTGTCTGTTCACGAGGTGAGCTCAAGCCTGAATATGACGAGCTTTTTATAGTTAAGATTGTGTTATTGATTTCACTTGGGGTTTTGTGTTCCTGTGTTGATTCAAGCGAGTTGGTTGCATGGTGTGCAGAGGAGAGGCAGTAGCATCACGATGCGGATGGCGGGGTGGTAGGCGGCAGCGTGGCAGCAGGATGGTGTTGGCAGCTGTTACGAAAAGGTCAAATCTTTCTCCATATTGTTTCTTTTCTTTCAGTACTACTTTGTGGAAATTGCTCATAGCATGCTTTCTCTTAGTATTGGTGATTTATACTCTTGTGTTGCAGTGCATATACCCGTTAGTGTTCCTAACGCCAGCATGGATACAACCTTGGCATCAAGCCACTTGCAATTTTTCTTCAACTTGCATTTTGGGACTTTGGTAGATGTTAATTTTCTTGGCAAGTTCTTTTACTGTTTCTTTGATCTCATGTAGATACCAATATTCAGTTCCAAAAGAAAGTTATTTGTTTCCAATGGCGGATCTAGGATTTCAAGTCACCCGAGTCGGTTCATTGTGCAGGCCTGTAACACTGTATGCTAGGAGGCAAGACTGGCGGGGGTTTTAAGGACACACATTCCGGCTACCCGGGGCGGCCGCCCATACCAGCCCATACGGTGGCGCCGCCCCTGTTTGTGTCCAATTAGTGTTGTTACTGCTCATTCGTTAGTTCATTTTTCTTGTTGTAGGGATCCCCGTGAGGCCTCACCATATTACTAGGCTCTACTTTTTGTCATGAACGATGATGAACTCCATCAAAACATAGTGTTTTATTTTTTCCTCTGCGGAATTCCCCCTTTGTGATTGTGAATTGTCTTCAGTTTTATAGCTTAATTGCCTTGTCAAAATCACTGGTTGAATTACCATAGTTTTTATTTCGGAAGGTACTATTATCTAGGTTTGGATTTAAAGTAGATATAACTCCTATTGGGGTTGAAGTAAATACTTCACGTAAAATCCTTTTTGAGATTCTTGTGTGCCATAGTTGATTTTCACATAAAAACTAGGAATATTATGTCATTAATTTCCAGGTACATATTATATCAAAAAAATCATCCCCAGGCGTGCCATTTTTCAGTTCATATAGCTAACAGTGTAACATAAATGTGCAGTAGCATAGCAGTTTTATACTCCTTTCTGTTTCATGTTTACTCCTTTTTGTAAGCTTAGGTATGGGTACATATATCTTTACCCACCACAATACTATAAGCATGCTCGATCAAGGAGACTAAGCAAAAAAATTCCAATTAAATTGACAAGAAGATATTGAATAGCCTCAGTTATCATTTCACCCTGTTTGGAGTTGGGCGATAAGCGCCACATTTACAGACATTTCTTGTTTGTACGAATCCTTTTGGTTTGTTTGGTAAATATGTTACCATCTGGTGTGAAAAATCTGGTATTTCTTATAAGTGAGTACTGATTTCTTTTATTTGCAAATGCAGTCGACCAAATAATCTCACTTGAACTACGTTTGTGAATTTATTAGGAAATGATATAGGGATTTGATATGAAATGGAGGAAAGGAAGTTCTTTGTAAGCTACTTGCAGACGAAGAGGAAGTATCTAGAGTCATTGATGTGCAGTTAAAACGCGACACTCTTAGTTGTACAGTACCATGTCAGAGGACCACCTCAAAATCTTTTCTGTTGCAGAAATTTATGTAAAATTCTTTTAAGCTTTACATTTTTATGGACACACGAAGCCATGTAAAAATTTGTACATCGTGTGATTTTAAGATACTCCGGGTCTTGGGATAACTCGTGACTGGTGATTTTATACTGACAAGTGCAATTGCGCAATAAGTTATAACGTTATATCTTACTGGAAGATTTTTATTTGGTCCTACTTTATAAATGCATTGGCGCTAATGGTTGAATGCTAGATTGCTTACAATTATTTACAATGATTCATGTTGTCATAAGATATATATTTTTGCAAAAATCACAAGCAATTTTTAACAGGCACATTGACTACATATAGGTTTGTCACGGTTGTTTGGTCATGATTGGTTCACGGAGGAAAAAATAGACCTATTTTTATTTATATATGGATGGACAAAAAGACCTGCTGGTTGTAGACAGGTTCGTCACGTCTGTTTTGTTGTGGTTGGTTCACGGAGGAAAAAAAGGACCTACGATACCTCATCTAATCTGGTATTCTTATGTCAGTGGTAATCGGTAATCTTACATCACAAACAAAAAAATCTTACCTCGTCTAATTTGGTGGTTGTTAGTTCACGGAGGAAACAATAATCTTGCGGCTGCTAACCTTTTTCTTACGGAGGTCGGGATGTGGTTCTAAAGAGATGGGGCTGCACGCGTACGGGGGACTGACTAGGGTGAGGAATAACAATTCCTCACCCAGGGTGACAAATAGCGCGACCCTATATATATATGTGTGTGTGTTAGTGTTTTGTCCTCTACATCATTCACTTATAGCTATGTCTTCTCGTTTGAATCTTTTGAACTAAGTGAATGTGATCGGACCCTAACCTCTCTATGCTTCCTTCTCAAATCTATCTATCCAAATCATATGCATTCTATTGAAACCATCGAATGTCTTCTCTGCGTCCTTCTCAGCAGAAGATACAGAGACAAACATTAAATCTATTTTAAATTCTCAATCCTTATTGCCTGAAACCCGGACAAGCTGGAACGACCACCCGACAGTCCAGGCGTGCATGGGAACATGGAACAACTTTTAATGTGTTGCATGTTCGCCACGTGTCCCTTAGATGTGAACCGCCAGGGGCACCTGCGTAATTGCGTTGTGCTGTCCCTATCCCTATAAGTACACATCACATCACGGTCAAAATCTCTCTTCCACCTCTCCACCTCAGACAAACCCTAGCGCCACCGCTAACTCTCGACTACGCCGGCGACGAAGCGCTTAGCTACCGCGACCTCACCGACGCCGTCCTCACGCCGGCCACGGACATCGTCTTCTCCGCCGCCGCTGTAGATGTCTTCCATCGCCAAGTTAGGGCACGGAAGATCGAACTGCTTGGCTTCCTCTCTACTCCGTCTAGCAGTTCTTCGTGTGGTAAATAAAACCTCCTTTTTACTGTCTTTTTGATCCGATAGATTCATCCTTTTCAACCTTAAGTGGTTTCTGCTCTACAAATTTGGATCTATCCTGTTCCACATCTCATATCATGCCTAGTATATTCACTTATGCTTCACAAAGTAGTTAGATTCCTCACTTGTACTTATTCTTGGATTCATACAAATCTGGAACCAACTCTCAACATATAAGTGAATGTCTTCGCGCTATGAGGTCAATGTCTTCTAAACTGATTTATCTTCAAAATCTTCTGAGAAAGCATATGACCTCTTCTCCTTGCCTCGCATCTCTAATGTTGTCACGGGTACATGTCCATAGGAGAATCCCTTGGTTCTTATAGTCTACATTCATTTGCAGAATTCTTACAGCATCACATCAATTCTCCCGAAGCTAGTTCCTGTCTGACCAGCAGACGGAAGCCTCTGACAGTTTTGAAGCCATTCAGTCTGAACTACATGGCCGCAGATAAGTCAGCAAGGAAGGGAGGCAAGAAGCGCCGTGGCGATACATCAAAGGATTTGCCCGAAGATCTCTATGAGCTGTACAAGACTGATCCCGAAGAGGATTACAATCAGCGCAAAACACGAATCCAATGGCTTCGAAGATATATGGGTCGAGCAATGATTCGAATACAAGTTCGTGACCAAGGAGTATGCTGAGAAGAATGCCATCAAGTGTCCTTAGGGTGATATTCTCTTTCGAAATCTTCAACCAAAAAACAGACCTGAAGCTATTGCTCAGGGTTTCTACCCTTGTGTGGTTCGTGGACCACAGCCTGCAAAAACCGACCCATCATCACTGCTTTGGTGTCGCGATGACAATCTGTTCAAGCGCAACCTTCAGTTTGCCAAAGCATTTGCCAAAGAGAACAAGAAATCGCTTGGATTAGACTTCAACCCAGGTCCATCTGCTCCTCAGGATGATGGCACCCGTGATGCTGAACCCAATATTATCGGGCCCTTCTACAACCTCGAAGGTCTCATCACACACATTGCTGTTCAGGGGGCAACCCTGGAGCACTCTGCAGATGACGCTGATTCTGATGAAGCGCCTGCTCCTCCCAAGCCACAGAAGCAGAAGAAACCAAAGGCTCAAAGCCCTCGGCTGCACCCAAAGCTTCGCATCCGAAGCCACTAGCCACTGCACCACCTGAAGCAAGTGTGCAGTCTAAAGATCTTTCTCGCATCTCCAAGAAGACCAAAAAGTCTTCAAAGCAGATGAAGCCCATCCAGCGCTCCGGACAAGAACTGACCCCAGCTGATATCTTGCGAAATGAAGAAGCCACCATTGATCTGTCCAACGACGACGATCTTGGTGATGATGCTCTTGAGATGCTCATAAAAAGCAAGGAAGAGGCGGAGATCTTCAATGATCTACCCCTTTTTGACGTGGATATCTTGAACAACTTCATTGATGAATGGTTTGAGAACCCCAGCATCAACCTCGATGACCTTGAGCTTCCAATTGGCATCAATGTCTCTTTCCACAGTGTCATTGCTACTGAGTTGGCTTTGGCTAAGAAGATAGTTGAACTGAAGAACAAGAT
Source organism: Triticum aestivum (assembly GCF_018294505.1). Classification (NCBI taxonomy): domain Eukaryota; kingdom Viridiplantae; phylum Streptophyta; class Magnoliopsida; order Poales; family Poaceae; genus Triticum; species Triticum aestivum. Next base: position 449,684,986 of record NC_057812.1, on the reverse strand, counting down.
TGATCATGAGAAAACTCAGTTCAAGAGAAACATGGCAAATCTCAGTGTGGCGGATGTTCAAAGCTTCAAGCAGATGTTGCATGAGCTCAAGGAGCAGTTTCACCAGAAACGCCAGGAAGCTAAAGGTTCAAGAGAGAGAATGAAATATTTTGCTGAGAAAAGTGTGCAAGCACACAATGAGGCTGGGAAGCATAAGGCACTGGGGCGCCCTGGCATCGACCCCAGAATGGCTGCCAAGAAGAAGAAGAAGCCTGCTGTGGCCCAAGCTGAAGCATCAAGGCAGGAAGCGCCAAGCATTGTCTTCCCTGCCAGCATGACAGGCTCGAAGCCTAAGGTTCCCATAACTGCTTCAGAACTGAAGAAGACAAGGGCAGCTGAGGCTAAAGCCAGAAAACGCAAGAGCAAGAATGCCACTGACAACGCTCCTCAAGCCAAGAAGAGTAAAACAAAGAAAAAAATCGGGCTGCTACCACAGAGCCCCTTGTCGTCGAGCCAATGTCTGTTGCTCGTCCTACATCCGAACACCAAGAGCGTGAGTTAATTGTTCATGAGCCTGCTACCACAGAGGCTCCTGAAGCTGAAGAAGATCCAGCTATCGACCCCACCGCAGCTGAAGACATTGGTCCCCAAGACAATGTAGAAGATGATGAAGTCCTTCCTCAGATAAAGCACAACATGGTATCATCGCCTATTCTTACGAATAGCGAGCTCATCAGCATTGGTCGTCCTTTGACTCCAATTGCTCAGGATGATTCCTGGGCTGATCACCCTCAAGTCTCCCCCCGTCAAGAAGAATCACCACGCACTCCCCCAACTCAAGTCACCACTCCGGTGCTTAATGTTGAAGACTTTGTGGCCCAGACAAATCTATCTCCACAAGCGTCGCCAGCATTTCGCAGGCTTCACAAAGGACCAAGGCCACAAGTCACTCTTTCGAGTGTTCCAAAAGGAAAAGAGCACCACCACTCAGTCTCACGACAAGTGTTTCCTGAAGCCTCTCCAACTGCGAATATCTCAGAGTCTGAAGCCAATGCTGCTGAAGACATTCCGGCTGCATCAGCCGATGAACAAGAAGAACAAAGAGAAGAAGAAGAACGTGTTGCTACACCCCCGTCCAACCCTAAAGTTGTTCTCGAGGAGAACGTGTCCGACACTCCAACTACTCAAGTGAAGGCTGGCAATACTAAGGCGGCCACAAACAACTCAACTGAAGCCAATGACATTGTCATGGCCGAAGCTAATGTGGCACCTGAAGCTAATGTGGTGCCAGAAGTGAATGCACCTGAAGCCAATGCTGCACCTGATGCAAATATGCAGCCTGAAGTTAATGCCACTGCCACTGCTCCTATACCGCCTCCAAGACCACAGACCATCGAGCAAGCATTTGATCATGGTCAGTTGGTTACTGTCAGATGGCCCATTCTGGTTCCTCCACCTGCTGCCGGTCCGCAATTTGACTATCATGTAGAGCACAGGCCTCAGGTCCAGAAGCTGAAGCCAAGGCTGCCAAGGTTTCCAGGTACTGCAACTTCACCAGGATCTTTCAATGCAAATGGCTTCATTGCACACAAAACTTCTTTGATAGTGCCAAGAACCCCTACTCCAAGCCAAGAATTTCATCTGATCGGTTTTGGAGCTATCAGCAGCGCAGTTACTATTCATGTGTTCTCTATGATCAAGGGCGCATCTTTCCCCATATGCGTCTAGACAGTGAAGCTATTGCTGGACTGCCCTGCTTAGAAGAAGCTCTTGACTGTTTTCGTGATGCTGGTCTCCTGAACTTTGTGACTGATAAAGAGCATTGGAATGAAGAGCTTCTGCTACAATTCTATGCTACCCTCCACATTCGCGGCTACAACAGGGATCCGAAGACTTGGATCCTTGAGTGGATGACAGGCAATACACACCACGAAGCCAAAGCTCTGGATATCATTGAGCTCGTAGGCCTGCCCACTCCAGGTGAACTCTTCGAACCTGGTTGTCCGCTTCACCGCAATGCCTTGGAGAGCATTTTTCACAAGCTAGAGCCCAACATGAGCCAAATGCTGAGCATGATGAAGCCTCTGCCACGCGATGCTGAATACCCAAGAGAATTCTTTGTTGAAGACCTAGAGTATCTGCCCCGAACGATCTATCATATCATAAGGCAAACTCTATGGCCCATCAAGGGACATTCTTCTGCAGCGAAGCTTGAAGGAGCGATGAAGACATTGGTCTTTTATATCTTCAATGGCATCAGCTTCAATGCTCAAGACTTCTTTATCAGGAAATTGGCTGCATCTGGCTCTGACCTCTTTGGTCTAAAATTCTACGCTCCATGGGTTATGTGCCTTATCAAGCTTCATTCAGTTGTCACCTATCAGCCTTCTGCACACAACCATCTGATATTTTTGCCAGAGGTTGATATGTCAGTTGAAGCCATATACCCAAAGCCTGCCAAGGAGCCAATTTATCTTCACAATGCTGATCACCAAAGCTTCACCCAGCCCATTGAAGGAGTTCAGGCCATCACTCGGGTTTATCGTTTGGTTGGCAATACACGTGCACCTCACCGTGCCCATACTGAAGCCACTGAAAGCACAATTGCCCAAAGGCCTCGGAAGCGATCTCGTGTTCTCAATGACCGAGAGCTTCTCGTTGCCCTGCATTAAAAATAGGATAAGCATCATGAATGGCTCAAGCGTCAGATGCAGAGCCTCTTGGTGGATGTTAATCGCATTCGCAACCTTGCCACCAAGAATGCATTTGTCACTCTTGAAACCTGTCGCCGGTCGTGGAAGAGTCTGACTTTGCTGAGCTTTGAAGACGATCTTCAACATGATGGCTTCACGGAGAGATTCAAGTTTGATTCCACTCCTCCCCGGAACGCTCACTTGCATCGGACTCCCTCACTCGAAGACTCTGACTACTCATCCTCAGCGGCAACTGTCAATGCTAGAGTCATTGATGACGAAGATGATGCTACTTCACCAACTACAACATCGTCGCGTATCGACACTGCCCCAAGTTCTTCTGCACCACCGGACCTCAACAACGACCCTGCTACTTCGCCTACTCCTCATGGGAACGAGTAGAAGCTCTATGTCTTCAAACCTTTTTGGTCCTCACTGGCAAAAGGGGGAGAAGCATATGAGTTGATAGTCTTCGAGCGGGTCCATAAGGGTGGTTGCTATACTTTTGCCAAGTGCTTACAACTCTCGCTTTTGATACATTTGGTTCTTTTGAGTTGTAACACTTAAACTTGATGGTCGGCTGCTACCTTTTTTGTCAACTATGTGATGCGATGATAAATTCCGCATGTGCGACGATAAATTCCGCACGAAGTCATTTTGCAGACGTCCATTTATCATTATGCACGTCATTATCTTCATTATATCTTTTCATGCATGATGAATTGTCTTCATAAGTTGAAGAGGATCTCCACAAGTACAACCTGCCATGTGCATTTGCATTCGAAAGCAAAATACTTATATGCACATCTTCAGGGGGGAGCCTTTTGCTACTTATGAAGACAATACCTCAATCCTTTACAATTTCACATACTTTTAACCCCGTTGAAAACTTCAACCAGTTTGTCATCAATCACTAAAAAGGGGGAGATTGTAAGTGCATCTAGTGCCACCCCTAGTTGGTTTTGGAGTATTGACGACAAACCTGGTTGAGGGTCTAATGTGTTTGTAAGAATTGCAGGATCACACAGGTAGTAGTCCCTCATGATTCGGTTTACCTACCGGAGATGACCCCTAAAAATGTGTGAAGACATTGAAGATAATGGTGGTATGTGAAGATATTCACATTGAAGACTATGACATGAGAAGACATCACATGAAGTCTTTGGAGCGCGAAGACATAGTTGTTTTGTAGTTTCATTTTCTTCTTTGTTGAGTCATAGGAACCACCGTACTGTTAAGTGGGGTCCAAGTGAACAAAGTCAGAGTGACTAAAGTGATGCTCAACCAAATCCTATGTCTTCAAGCGAAGACAATGAGAGCAAATCTTATCCAGAGCTGGATGAGTCAGCTTTACTTGCAGCCCAAGTCAAGCTGCCGCGTGTGTTTGAAATCTGACTGTTGGAACACGTGTCAGTTCCTTAGTGACCCAGGGTCATTTCGGACAAATCAGGTCAGGTTGCCTAGTGGTTATAAATAGTCCACCCCATACACCATAAATTGGTGGCTGCTCAGAGCTAGTGCACGGCTTTTGTCGTTTGAGAGCAACCCACCTCCGAAGCATTTGAGAGAGAGATCCTTGCGAGGACAAAGCCCAAAACACCCAGAGCCCAAAGAGTGTTTGGCATCACTGAAGTCTTTCTGTCCGCGTGATCTGAAGACTTTTTACATTTGAGGATTGTGAATCCTCCAGCCGGTTAGGCGCGTTCTGAGCATCCAAGAGTCATTGTGGATTGCCGGTGAACGAAGTCTGTGAAGATTTGGAAGTCTACCCTGAAGACTTACCAGAGTGATTGGGTGGGGACTAAGTGTCCTAAGCTCAAGGGGAACAAGGTGAAGACGCGGTCTTCTAAGTTGAATCTCAGCCTCCCTAACCAGACGTACAGTTGTCACAGCAACTGGAACTGGTCCAACAAATCCTTTGTCTTCACCAAGCAACTGGTCCTATCTCTTCCTTCTCTTTACTTACAGTTTGTCTTCATGAAGTCATTGCCTGCTTGCATTATCTGTTTGACTTCACTGTGTGACTACTTGTTCTGATTGGCTTCATACTATCTTCCATCCTCATCCATACCGCCTAGCTGCTAATAGTTTTCGTGCTTTCACTTCATTGAATACGACTATGGCTTGCTTAGTGTAGTCTACCTTCCGCTGCATGTTAATAGGTTCATTTCTATCATTTGTCTTTGAAACTTCCATGTTTTGAAGACTTTCATAAAAATCACCTATTCACCCCCCTCTAGTCGATAACTAGCACTTTCAGATACTAGGGATCAAACCCTAACAAAACTAACTCGATTACATGATAAATCTCATCCAACCCATCACCGTCCAGCAAGCCTACGATGGAATTACTCACGCACGGCGGTGAGCATCATGAAATTGGTGATGGAGGAAGGTTGATGATGACGATGGCGACGGATTCCCCTCTCCAGAGCCCCGAACAGACTCCAGACCAGCCCTCCCGAGAGAGATTAGGGCTTGGCGGTGGCTCCGTATCATAAAACGCGATGAATACTTCTCTCTGATTTTTCTCTCCCCGAACACGAATATATAGAGTTGGAGTTGAGGTCAGAGGAGCACCAGGGGGCCCACGAGGCAGGGGGCGCGCCTAGGGGGTAGGCGAGCCCCCCACCCTCGTGGACAGGGTGTGGCCCCCCTGGCCTTGATTCTTTCACCAGTATTTTTATATATTCCAAAAATAATCTCCGCTGATTTTCAGGTCATTCCAAGAACTTTTATTTCTGCACAAAAATAACACCATGGCAATTCTGTTGAAAACAATGTCACTCCGGGTTAGTTCCATTCAAATCATGCAAATTAGAGTCCAAAACAAGGGCAAAAGTGTTTGGAAAAGTAGATACGACGGAGACGTATCAACTCCCCCAAGCTTAAACATTTGCTTGTCCTCAAGCAATTCAGTTGATAAACTGAAAGTGATAAAGAAAAACTTTTACAAACTCTGTTTTCTCTTGTTGTTGTAAATATGTAAAGCCAGCATTCAAGTTTTTGGCAAAGATTATGAACTAACCATATTCACAATAACATTTAGGTCTCATGTTTACTCATATCAATGTCATAATCAACTAGCGAGTAATAACAATAAATCTCGGATGACAACACTTTCTCAAAACAATCATAATATGATATAACAAGGTGGTATCTCGCTAGCCCTTTCTGAGACCGCAAAACATAAATGCAGAGCACCTTTAAAGATCAATGACTGACTAGACATTGTAATTCATGGTAAAAGAGATCCAGTCAAGTCATACTGAATGTAAACTAACGATAATACATGCAAATGATAGCGGTGCTCTCCAACTGGTGCTTTTTAATAAGAGAATGATGACTCAACATAAAAGTAAATAGATAGGCCCTTCGCAGAGGAAAGCGGGGATTTGTAGAGGTGCCAGAGCTCGATTTTGAAATAGAGATGAATAATATTTTGAGCTGTATACTTTCATTGTCAACATAACAACCGAGAGATCTCGATATCTTCCATGCTACACACAATATAGGCGGTTCCCAAGCAGAATGGTAAAGTTTATACTCCCCCACCACCAACAAGCATCAATCCATGGCTTGCCCGAAACAACGGGTGCCTCCAACTAACAACAATCCTGGGGGAGTTTTGTTTGCAATTATTTTGATTTGATTTGAGCATGGGACTGGGCATCCCGGTGACCAGCCATTTTCTCGTGAGTGAGGAGCGGAGTCCAGTCCTCTTGAGAATAACCCGCCTAGCATGGAGGATACAGACAGCCCTAGTTGATACATAAGCTATTCGAGCATACAAAACAGAATGTTTATTTGAAGATTTAAGTTTGGCACATACAAATTTACTTGGAACGGCAGGTAGATACCGTATATAGGAAGGTATGGTGGACTCATATGGAATAACTTTGGGGTTTATGGAATTGGGTGCACAAGCAGTATTCCCGCTTAGTACAAGTGAAGGATAGAAAGAGACTGGGAAGCGACCAGCTAGAGAGCAACAATAGTCATGAACATGCATTAAAATTAATCAACACCGAATGCAAGCATGAGTAGGATATAATTCACCATGAACATAAATATCGTGGAGGCTATGTTGATTTTGTTTCAACTACATGCGTGAATATGTGCCAAGTCAAGCCACTCGAATCGTTCAAAGGAGGATACCACCCTATCATACCACATCACAACCATTTTAATAGCATGTTGGCACGCAAGGTAAACCATTATAAACTCCTAGCAAATTAGGCATGGCATAAGCAACTATAATCTCTAATTGTCATTGCAAGCATGTCTCACTCATAATAGGCTGAATCAGGAACGATAAACTAATCATATTTCCAAAAACAAGAGAGGTCGAGTTCATACCAACCTTTTTCATCTCAATCAGTTCATCATATATCGTCATTATTGCCTTTCACTTGCATGACCGAACGGTGTGGATAATAATAATAGTGCACGTGCATTGGACTAAGATGGAATCTGCAAGCATTCAATTCAAGGGAGAAGACAAGGCAATATGGGCTCTTTGTTAGATCAAAAATAATGCATATAAGAGCCACTCAACATTTTCACTGTGGTCTTATCCTCTTGACCCCCAAAGAAAAGAAATAAAACTATTTACACGAGAAAGCTCCCAACAAGCAAAAGAAGAACGAGAAATATTTTTGGGTTTTCTTTTTAATTACTACTACTATATGCACGAAAAGTAAACTAGCTAAAAGCTACAACTATTTTTTGGGTTTTTCTTAAGGTTTTTCAAACACACAAGAAGAAAGCTTAAAAAGAAAATAAACTAGCATGGATGATACAATGAAAAAGTATGAGCACCAACAATTGGCATGAGTGTGTGAACATGAATGTAATGCCGGTGAGAGATACGTACTCCCCCAAGCTTAGGCTTTTGGCCTAAGTTGGTCTATGCCCATGGATGGCTTGGTGGATATCCGAAGTTGAAGCTGGGGTCGTACTAAGATGCATCAGCTACTGCCTGAAGGGCTGCAGGTTGGAGGCAGGCTGCCTCCATCCTCCTCTCGTACTCGTTCGCCTCCTCCCTGGTTATAACATATCTCCCTTTTCCCTGAAAGTCAAAGAAGGTAGGAGCGGGGAGAGCGACATGATAGGTACGTCGCCTATGAAAGATTAGGTGGTACTAGAGGGACTGATCGTTCCTCTCAACAAACAGATGACGAACCATAGCATTATAATCTAAATAAGCAGGAGGCAACTCAATATCATCTCCACGTATGGGTATCTCAAGAAAATCAGCTAAACGGGTTGCATAATTCCACCAAAGAAATCTCCATTAATACTATTATTATGCAACCTACGTGCAACAATGGCCCCCAATTTATATTGTCTATCTCCTAATACAGCACTCTTGAGCACATAAGATCGGGAACACACATGTGACATGCCTTGTCCTTACCGTTAATGCATCTACCTATAAAGAGAGCAAAATAATGTATGGCAGGGAAATGAATGCTCCCTATGGTAGCTTGCGTGATCTCCCTAGATCCCCCCACAGTTATACTAGCAAGAAAGTCTTTATATTCAGACTTGCGAGGCTCACTAGCACTACCCCACACTGAGGGAGTTTACAAGCAGTATTAAAATCTTCTATGTCCATGGTATAAGATTTATCATAAAGATCAAACAGGACAGTTTGAGAATTGCGTGATGATGTAAATTTAAACCTTCTCACAAATGAATCAGTTAAATAGAGGTACTGACGGTACTTATCTGACTCAAAGATCTCAAGATCAGCGTTATGCACATATGCTTCAAATTCCTCCTTAATTCCTGCCCGGACCATGAAATTATCTGACGGCCATTCACAAGGCCGCACTTGAGCTTCTCTTGGTAGTTCATGGTCCGGCTCACGTATCGCGGGCCTTGGTCCTTGCTTCCTTGAGGAACCACCTTGGTACATTTTCCTAAACATATTTCTTCCTCTGAAAAATTTCTGAATTTTTTAGTAACTCAAAAATAAAGTGAACAAAACTCAACAAAATTGATAGCTACTACTCCCATAAGTGCCTAGAGGCCATATCATGCACTAAAACTACTTTTGACCGCATAAAGTTGACATGCAAGCTCAAGAACAGGGTCACCTAAGCAGCAAAAAATTGCAATAAATAAAGCACTAGAACAAAAACTAATTGGACCATTGGAGGATTCACATACCGAAGAACAATCCCCCAAAGCAGTTTCGTGAATGAAGCTTTGAGCAAGGAGATCGTAAATGGCAGCAAGATGAGCAAGAATTCGGGTTTGAGATGGTGGATGATTTTTTCTGGAGCAAGACGAAGTGTGTGGGTGCAAGGATAAGTGGAGGGGACCCATGTGGGGTCCACGAGGCAGGGGGGCGCGCCCAGCGGGTGGGCGCGCCCTCCACCCTTGTGGGCACGTGGTGGGTCCCCCTGGTGTGTTCTCAGTTCCAGATATTCTCAAATATTCTAGAACAATCATATTAAATTTTCAGGGCATTTGGAGAACTTCTATTTTCGGGGTATTTTTCATTGCATGGATAATTCAAAAAGCAGACAGAAAAATACTATTTTTGCTTTATTTAATATAAATAACAGAAAGTAAAAAGAGGGTACAGAGAGTTGTGCTTTCTAAATTCATCCATCTCATGCTCATCAAAAGGAATCCACTAACAAGGTTGATCAAGTCTTGTTAACAAACTGTTTCCGAAGAACATGAAACCGGAGAATTTTCGAATAACACTAGGTTACCTCAACGGGGATATGCATGTCCCCAACAATAAGAATATCATATTTCTTCTTGACAGTAGGAAGAGGAAATTCAAAACCTCCAATAGTAATCGTTGAAATTTTTCCAATAGAATTGATACGGTGGACTTGAGGTTGTTTCCTCGGAAAGTGTACCGTATGCTCATTACCATTAACATGAAAAGTGGCGTTGCCTTTGTTGCAATCAATAACAGCCCCTACAGTATTCAAAAACGGTCTACCAAGGATAATCAACATACTATCATCCTTGGGAATATCAAGAATAACAAAGTCCGTTAAAATAGTAATGTTTGCAACAACAACAGGCACATCCTCACAAATACCAACAGGTATAGCAGTTGATTTATCAGCCATTTGCAAAAATATTTCAGCGGGTGTCAACTTATTCAAATCAAGTCTATGATATAAAGAGAGAGGCATAACACTAACACCGGCTCCAAGATCACATAAATCAGTTTTAACATAGTTTCTTTTAATAGAGCCTGGTATAGTTGGTACTCCGTGATCTCCTAGTTTATTTGGTATTCCACCCTTAAAAGTGTAATTAGCAAGCATGGTGGAAATTTCAGCCTCTGGTATCTTTCTTTTATTTGTAACAATATCTTTCATGTATTTAGCATAAGGGTTCATTTTAAGCATATCAGTCAAACGCATACGCAAAAAGATAGGTCTAATCATTTCAGCAAAGCGCTCAAAATCCTCATCATCCTTTTTCTTGGATGGTTTAGGAGGAAAAGGCATGGGTTTCTGAACCCATGGTTCTCTTTCTTTACCATGTTTCCTAGCAACGAAGTCTCTCTTATCATAACGTTGATTCTTTGATTGTGGGTTATCAAGATCAACACCAGGTTCAATTTCTACATCATTATTATTGCTAGGTTGAGCATCAACATGAACATCACCATTAACATTATCACTAGGTTCATGTTCATTACCAGATTGTATTTCAGCATCAGAAATAGAAATATCATTGGGATTCTCATGTGTGTCAACAACAGGTTCATTAGAAGAATGCAAAGTCCTATCATTTCTCTTTTTCTTCCTCTTAGAAGGACTAGGTGTAACAACATTAGCACTCTGAGAATCTTGCTCAATTCTCTTAGAGTGGCCCTCAGGATACAAAGGTTCCTGAGTCATTTACCTCCTCTGGTCATAACTCTAACAGCATTATCATTCTTCTTATTATTTAATTCATTGAGCAAATCATTCTGATCTTTAAGCACTTGTTCTACTTGAGTGGTAACCATAGAAGCATGTTTACTAAAAAGTTTAAGTTTACCTTTAACTCTAGACATATAATCACTCAAGTGTTCAAGCATATCAGCATTGTGTTTCAATTGTCTACCAACATAAGCGTTGAAGTTTCCTTGTTTAACAATAAAATTATCAAAGTCATCTAAGCATTGGCTAGCAGACTTATTACGAGGAATATCACCTTCATCAAATCTATAGAGAGAATTTACCTTTACTACCTGTGTCGGGTTATCAAGACCATGTATTTCTTCAATTGGTGGTAAATTCTTAACATCATCAACTTTAATACCTTTTTCTTTCATAGATTTCTTTACCTCTTGCATATCTTTAGGACTGAGAAATAGAATACCCCTTTTCTTCGGAGTTGGCTTAGGAGTTGGTTCAGGAAGTGTCCAATTATTTTCATTACTCAACATATTATTCAATAGCAATTCAGCTTGATCAACAGTTCTTTCCCTGAAAACACAACCAGCACAACTATCCAGGTAGTCTCTGGAAGCATCGGTTAGTCCATTATAAAAGATATCAAGTATTTCATTTTTCTTGAGAGGATGATCAGGCAAAGCATTAAGTAATCGGAGAAGCCTCCCCCAAGCTTGTGGGAGACTATCTTCTTCAATTTGCACAAAATTATATATTTCCCTTAAAGCAGCTTGTTTCTTATGAGCGGGGAAATATTTAGCAGAGAAGTAATAAATCATATCCTGGGGACTACGCACACAACCAGGATCAAGAGAATTAAACCGTGTTTTAGCATCACCTTTTAATGAGAATGGAAATAACTTAAGGATAAAGTAATAGCGAGTTTTCTCATCATTAGTGAACGGTGTGGCTATATCATTTAATTTAGTAAGATGTGCCACAATAGTTTAAGATTCATAGCCATGAAAAGTATCAGATTAAACCAAAGTAATTAACTCAGGATCGACAGAGAAATCATAATCCTTATCAGTAATAAAGATAGGTGAAGTAGCAAAAGTAGGGTCATATTTTGTTCTAGCATTCAAAGACTTTTGTTTAAGCTTAGCTAATAATTTCTTAAGATCAGATCTATCATTGCAAGCTAAGAAGTCTCTAACAGTTTCTTCATCCATAACATAACCCTCAGGCACAACAGGCAATTCATATCTAGGGGAGAATCTTCATCATCACTTTCATCAATATTGTCAGTTTCAATAATTTCATTCTCTCTAACCCTAGCAAGTTGTTCATCAAGAAATTCACCTAGTGGCACGGTAGTATCAAGCATAGAAGTAGTTTCATCATAAGCATCATGCATAGTAGAAGTGGCATCATCAATAACATGCGACCTATCAGAATCAATAGCATGTGTAGGTGTCGCAAGTTTACTCAAAACAGAAGGTGAATCAAGTGCAGAGCTAGATGGCAGTTCCTTACCTCCCCTCTTAGTTGAGGGAAAAATCTTGGTTCTTTGATCTTTCAAGTTCTTCATAGTGATAAGCAGATATAAATCCCAAGTGACTCAAAGAATAGAGCTATGCTCCCCGGCAATGGCACCAGAAAATAGTCTTGATAACCCACAAGTATAGGGGATCGCAACAGTTTTCGAGGGTGAGTATTCAACCCAAATTTATTGATTCGACACAAGGGGAGCCAAAGAATATTCTTAAGTATTAGCAACTGAGTTGTCAATTCAACCACACCTGGAAACTTAATATCTGCAGCAAAGTATTTAGTAGCAAAGTAATATGATAGGAGTGATAACAGTGGTAAAAGTAACGGTAGCAGTTTTGGTTTTATAGTGATTGTAACAGTAGCAACGGAAAAGTAAATAAGCGAAGAACAATATATTAAAAGCTCGTAGGCAATGGATCAATGATGGATAATTATGTCGGATGCGATCAATCATGCAACAGTTATAACATAGGGTGACACAGAACTAGCTCCAGTTCATCAATGTAATGTAGGCATGTATTCCGAATATAGTCATACCTGCTTATGGAAAAGAACTTGCATGTCATCTTTTGTCCTACCCTCCCGTGGCAGCGGGGTCCTATTGGAAACTAAGGGATATTAAGGCCTCCTTTTAATAGAGTACCGGACCAAAGCATTAACACTTAGTGAATACATGAACTCCTGAAACTACGGTCATCACCGGTAAGTATCCCGATTATTGTCACTTCGGGGTTAATGGATCATAACACATAATAGGTGACTATAGACTTGCAAGATAGGATCAAGAACTCACATATATTCATGAAAACATAATAGGTTCAGATCTGAAATCATGGCACTCGGGCCCTAGTGACAAGCATTAAGCATAGCAAAGTCATAGCAACATCAATCCCAGAACATAGTGGATACTAGGGATCAAACCCTAACAAAACTAACTTGATTACATGATAAATCTCATCCAACCCATCACCGTCCAGCAAGCCTACGATGGAAATACTCACGCACGGCGGTGAGCATCATGAAATTGGTGATGGAGGAAGGTTGATGATGACGATGGCGAAGGATTCCCCTCTCCGGAGCCCCGAACGGACTCCAGATCAGCCCTCCCGAGAGAGATTAGGGCTTGGTGGCGGCTCCGTATCGTAAAATGCGATGAATCCTTCTCTCTGTTTTTTCTCCCCGAACATGAATATATAGAGTTGGAGTTGAGGTCGAAGGAGCACCAAGGGGGCCCACGAGGTAGGCGGCGCGTCCAAGGGGTAGGCGTGCCCCCACCCTCGTGGACAGGGTGTGGGCCCCCTGGCCTTGATTCTTTCGCCGGTATTTTTATATATTCCAAAAATAATATCCGTCGATTTTCAGGTCATTCCAAGAACTTTTATTTCTGCACAAAAATAACACCATGGCAATTCTGCTGAAAACAGTGTCAGTCCGGGTTAGTTCCTATCAAACCATGCAAATTAGAGTCCAAAACAAGGGCAAAAGTGTTTGGAAAGTAGATACGATGGAGACGTATGATCCACCACGCTGGTGCTCTTGACGCGTCGTGGTCAATGTCGTCAATGAACGACATCCATCGGACATGGACTTTACGTGGAGAGGCTGACAGCTGGGTCCACGGCTGCCAAAGGGAAATGCCTCCTTATTACGCGCAAAATAATGATTCCTCCACCTGACATCTGGGACCCACCGGAAGGGCCTCTGTATTTTGCGAAAAAAATGTTCCCCCCGCTGACAGGTCAGAACCACCAGCTATCACTACAAAAAAGACACATCCGTGACATTTTGGGCCGAACGAAATTTTTTCTGTCATACATATGACACTTCTATGACGATAATTGTGACAAAACCCGGTATCATCATAGATGTGGTGGGCTACTACTTCTATGACAAAAAATCATGACAGAAAATGGGCTTTTTGTCCTGGGCGGGCCGGAGATGCAGCTGCATGACATTCTTTGGGCCGTCCATGACGGAAAAAACCGTGGTAGAAGCGAGGGGACGAAAATTTCGGGGAGTTCCCGGTTATGGTGGGAGGTCGGGGGCCGAGCGATGCGCGTTTCTCTCATACACGTACGTGCGTGTGTGCGAGGCGTTGGCTCTAACTGAACCCGAGCGAGGCGTTGGGCTCTAACTGAACCCGAGCGATTGCACTGCAGGCTACGCATTACTGAACTCGAGCAATCGATCGATGGATGTTAACTGAACCCGATCGAGCGATTCCTTTGCTACTGCTGCTAACTGAAGCCGACCGATGTTGCCTCTGAGATGAACAGTG